>NW_027248557.1:0-131050 GCF_031021105.1 Erythrolamprus reginae | reverse complement strand
TTAATATTAATATGGCATTGATAATAAAGATACAGGATAATAACGTTAAAATCCAATTTAAAAAGTGTACAGTACTGTATTTCTTTCTGTGGCTGCAATACCGAATTTGACCACAGGACGGCAGTTTTCTATCAGTAAGGTTCAAATAGGGATAGCGAGTGGGGGGGGGTAGCCCACTGTTCCTTTGTTCCCTTCTGGCATTCCCTCAGCAACTTCCTTTGGAGTGACCTTCTAAGCATGGCCGACTTCCTGGGTGTCCTTCTCTTGGCATCCCCCACCAAGTTCCTTTGGTAGTGACCTTCTAAGCATGGCCGACTTCCTGTGTGCGCTTCTCCTGGCATCCCTGACCAACTTCCTTTGGCATCGCCCTTCTAAGCATGGCCGACTTCCTGTGTGCGCTTCTCCTGGCATCCATGACCAACTCTGACTTCGTGTGTGCCCTTGTTCTGGCATCCCCCACCAACTTCCTTTGGTAGTGACCTAAGCATGGCCGACTTCCTGTGTGTCCTTCTCTTGGCATCCCCCACCAACTTCCTTTGGCATCGCCCTTCTAAGCATGGCCGACTTCCTGTGTGTCCTTCTCTTGGCATCCCCCACCAACTTCCTTTGGCATCGCCCTTCTCAGCATGGCCGACTTCCTGTGTGCGCTTCTCCTGGCATCCCTGACCAACTCTGACTTCGTGTGTGCCCTTGTTCTGGCATCCCCCACCAACTTCCTTTGGTAGTGACCTAAGCATGGCCGACTTCCTGTGTGTCCTTCTCTTGGCATCCCCCACCAACTTCCTTTGGCATCGCCCTTCTAAGCATGGCCGACTTCCTGTGTGTCCTTCTCTTGGCATCCCCCACCAACTTCCTTTGGCATCGCCCTTCTCAGCATGGCCGACTTCCTGTGTGCGCTTCTGCTGGCATCCCCTACCAACTTCCTTTGGCAGCATTGCTTCCTTCCTGTCAGTTTCCTGCCCCCCCTTTGGAAACCCCGCCCTCTTCTCCATTCCCTCTCAGCTGTTCTATGTTCCCGCCCTTTTCTCCCTGAGGAAAAGCCCTCCTCCCTCCTCAGAAGGCTGGTGGATGACGTGTAAGAGCAGCGCCGTTCTGTTTCCCCAGAGCAGCTTGGCCGGTGTCTCTGCAAGTGACCGGCCGTGGGAGCTGAATGGACCCCACCCCCTGCAGAGCGCGTCAACTGCCGGTCGAGAGCTGTGGGAACAGGTCAAACCTCGTTCGGGATTTTCTTGGAGGGGGGAGGACCGAGCTGGGGTTGCAGAGGGCAAATTCCCAAGGCCTCTCAGTGGCTGCGATCCACCAGAGCCGAGATCTCCAAGCTTGGCAACTTTAAAACTCGTAGACTTCAAACTCCCTTGGCTTTGCTGGCTGAGGAAAAGGGGCGTCCATAAGTGCACTGGTGGGCCTTCCGTCCCCTGTCCAATTGTCTTTCCTTTCTCTCACTTATCATATATATTTTCTTCCTTCCATGTATCCTCTCCTCTAAGTTCACTTTACCCTTATATATTTTACTACATGTCTATTTTTCTTCCTATGCATTTGTGTATTGGGCAAATGAATAAATAAATAAAACAAATAAAATAAATTCTGGGAGTTGAAGTCCAAACAGTCTTAAAATTGCCCAGTGTGGGGATCCCTGCTCTATTGCAAAAGTTTATTCTCTTTTTTTGGCAAACAGTTTTTTTATTATGGACCATGAGGTCTTTTTCTGCCGCCAGTCTTCTATGTTTCTAACATGAGAAAATATTATCTCACTGAAAGAGTAGTAGATGCTAGGAACAAACTTCCATGCCTGGGATAAACATAGATCCATCCTAAGATAAAATACAGAAAATAGTATAAGGGCAGACGAGATGGACCATGAGGTCTTTTTCTGCCGCCAGTCTTCTATGTTTCTAACATGAGAAAATATTATTTCACTGAAAGAATGGTAGAGGCTTGAAACAAACTTCCATGCCAGGGGTAAACATATTTCCATCCTAAGATAAAATACAGGAAATAGTGGAAGGGCAGACGAGATGGACCATGAGGTCTTTTTCTGCCGTCAGTCTTCTATATGTTATATGTTCTAAGCCACCCCAGTCCTCATCTATCTGTCTGTCTGTCTGTCTGTCTGTCTATCTATCTATCTATCTATCTATCTATCTATCTATCTATCTATCTATCTATCTATCTATCCATCCATCCATCCATCCATCCATCCATCCATCCATCCATCCATCCATCCATCCTAATATATAATATGTTCCAACCTGCCCCAGTCCTCACAGAGGGGCGGCATATAAATCCAAATAAAATCACAATCGTGATTGACAGGGAGGAATTATATATTGGCAAATAGAAAATAAATCAAATCTGATGTACTCTGAACACCCTCACTATATTACAACAATATAACGTGTTTATTTATCTGACACTGTATGTAGAAAATTCAAAGCCAAACAGCTGCTCTGGATGAGTAGCTGCTTTGGTTGAATAAAAGGCTGTATTTCCAGTGGGTCATTGAAGGAAAGAGTAGGGATGAACTACAGTATTCTTTAATTGGTGAAAGATAATACAAATGTTTATATTTCCAATAGCATGTTCAGTTAATGTCGATATTTATAATTGATTACTTTTTCCCCCCTCACAGGCTTACATGAATAGGGACAGAGATTGAAATGAGATGCGCTACAAGAGACTTCAACACTTGCTTGAAAAAAGCAACATCTACTCAAAGTTCTTGCTGACTAAGATGGAACAGCAGCAATTGGAGGTGAGCAGCATTTAAAAATAGAAGCTAGATATATGGAATCTGTCTAGTAATGCATTTCAGATAAAGCTTCCATAATATCATTTGTCATTGGAATGAAAAACATCTAGGTTCTGGTCATTTTTATTGGATTTCAGGGCATAGCTTTGGCCTAATATAAATGAGTCCACCTGTGTTTGCGTAGATACACAACACCCACAAATTCATGCATACATGACCGAAAGGGCAGAACACAAGTATAATAATAATAATATTAATAATAATAATAATGATAATAATAAGAGTAATACTACTACTACTACTACTACTACTACAAATAACAATAATAATTGTCTGCATGGCTGCTGATTTATTTATTTACTTCTTTATTAAAAACTTATGATTCATATTTAGGCCATCACAGCCCTTCTTAACTGGGTTTCAGGCTTTTACAGGATTACAGTATTCCCAATTCCTTTGATTTAGCAAAATGCATCATCACCTGTTAATATTAATATGGCATTGATAATAAAGATACAGGATAATAACGTTAAATCCAATTTAAAAAGTGGATTTCTTTCTGTGGCTGCAATACCGAAGTTTGTTCCAATCCTCTACTACTGTTTGAGTCAAATCATATTTTCTCACGTTGCTTTTGATCTTTCCCCCCAACTAACTTCAGATTGTGTCCCCCTTGTTCCTGGGTTCACTTTCCTATTAAAAACACTTCCCTCCTGAACCTTATTTAACCCTTGAACGTCTTTCAATATTTCAATGGTGTCCCCTTTTCCTTCTGTCCACCACACTAGACAGGTGGAGTTCATTAAAGTCTTTCCTGATTACTATCTACAGTGCCTTTCACTAAATAATTCTCCAAGAAGGGCGGAATACAAATATGATGATGATGATGATGATGATGATGATGATGATGATGATGATAATAATGATAATAATTTTCTGCATGGCTGCCGGCTTCTATATTTACTTCTTTATTAAAATCTTATGATTGATATTAACAGGCCATCACAGCCCTTCTTAACTGGGTTTAAGGCTTTTGCAGGATTACTCCCCTATTCCTTTGATGTAGCAAACCACATCATCGCCTATTAATATTAATAAGGCATTAATAATAAAGATATAGGATAATAAAATTAAAATCCAATTTAAAAAGTGTATTTATTTGTGTGCCTGCGATACCGGATGCGACCACAGGAGGGCAGTTTTCTAACATTAACAATGCTGAATCAGGCATAGCAGCAAAAAAAAAAAAAAGCCTGGCATCTGGACCTGACCCACCCACCCCAGGGAAGGGGAGGGTTAGGGAAGGGGAGGGTTAGGGTTCATAGGGAAGGGGAGGGTTAGGGAAGGGGAGGGTTAGGGAAGGGGAGGGTTAGGGTTCATAGGGAAGGGGAGGGTTAGGGGAGGGGAGGGTTAGGGAAGGGGAGGGTTAGGGTTCATAGGGAAGGGGAGGGTTAGGGAAGGGGAGGGTTAGGGTTCATAGGGAAGGGGAGGGTTAGGGTTCATAGGGAAGGGGAGGGTTAGGGAAGGGGAGGGTTAGGGAAGGGGAGGGTTAGGGTTCATAGGGAAGGGGAGGGTTAGGGAAGGGGATGGTTAGGGAAGGGGAGGGTTAGTGTTCATAGGGAAGGGGAGGGTTAGGGTTCATAGGGAAGGGGAGGGTTAGGGAAGGGGAGGGTTAGGGAAGGGGAGGGTTAGGGTTCATAGGGAAAGGGAGGGTTAGGGTTCATAGGGAAGGGGAGGGTTAGGGGAGGGGAGGGTTAGGGAAGGGGAGGGTTAGGGTTCATAGGGAAGGGGAGGGTTAGGGTTCATAGGGAAGGGGAGGGTTAGGGAAGGGGAGGGTTAGGGAAGGGGAGGGTTAGGGTTCATAGGGAAGGGGAGGGTTAGGGAAGGGGAGGGTTAGGGTTCATAGGGAAGGGGAGGGTTAGGGTTCATAGGGAAGGGGAGGGTTAGGGAAGGGGAGGGTTAGGGTTCATAGGGAAGGGGAGGGTTAGGGTTCATAGGGAAGGGGAGGGTTAGGGAAGGGGAGGGTTAGGGTTCATAGGGAAGGGGAGGGTTAGGGGAGGGGAGGGTTAGGGAAGGGGAGGGTTAGGGTTCATAGGGAAGGGGAGGGTTAGGGAAGGGGAGGGTTAGGGAAGGGGAGGGTTAGGGTTCATAGGGAAGGGGAGGGTTAGGGAAGGGGAGGGTTAGGGAAGGGGAGGGTTAGGGTTCATAGGGAAGGGGAGGGTTAGGGTTCATAGGGAAGGGGAGGGTTAGGGAAGGGGAGGGTTAGGGAAGGGGAGGGTTAGGGAAGGGGAGGGTTAGGGTTCATAGGGAAGGGGAGGGTTAGGGTTCATAGGGAAGGGGAGGGTTAGGGAAGGGGAGGGTTAGGGAAGGGGAGGGTTAGGGTTCATAGGGAAGGGGAGGGTTAGGGAAGGGGAGGGTTAGGGAAGGGGAGGGTTAGGGTTATTAGGGAAGGCGAGGGGCCGGGCATCTGGACTTGGCCCACCCACATATATCCATCCTAAGATAAAATTATCCTAAGAGAAAATATTATCTCACTGTAAGAGCAGTAGATGCTTGGAACAAACTTCCATGCCTGGGATAAACATATATCAATCCTAAGATAAAATACAGAAAATAGTATAAGGGGAGACGAGATGGACCATAATGTCTTTTTCTGCCATCAGTCTTCTATGTTTCTAACATGAGAAAATATTATCTCACTGTAAGAGCAGTAGATGCTTGGAACAAACTTCCATGCCAGGGAGAAACATATATCCATTCTAAGATAAAATACAGGAAATAGTATAAGGGCATACGAGATGGACCATGAGGTATTTTTCTGCCGTCAGTCTTCTATTTTTCTAACATGAGAAAATATTATCTCACTGTAAGAGCAGTAGATGCTTGGAACAAACTTCCATGCCTGGGATAAACATATATCAATCCTAAGATAAAATACAGAAAATAGTATAAGGGGAGACTAGATGGACCATAAGGTCTTTTTCTGCCGTCAGTCTTCTATTTTTCTAACATGAGCAAATATTATTTCACTGAAAGAGTGGTAGATGCTTGGATCAAACTTCCATGCCTGGGATAAACATATATCCATCCCAAGATAAAATACAGGAAATAGTATAAGGAAAGACGAGATGGACCACAAGGTCTTTTTCTGCCGTCAGTCTTCTATGTTTCTAACATGAGAAAATATTATTTCACTGAAAGAGTAATAGTAGATGCTTGGAACAAACTTCCATGCCTAGGATAAACATATATCCATCCTAAGATAAAATACAGGAAATAGTGGAAGGGCTGACGAGATGGACCATGAGGTCTTTTTCTGCCGTCAGCATTCTATGTTTCTAATATGAGAAAATATTATCTCACTGAAAGAGTGGTAGATGTTTGGAACAAACTTCCATGCCTGGGATAAACATATATCCATCCTAAGGTAAAATACAGGAAATAGTATAAGGGCAGACGAGATGGACCATGAGGTCTTTTTCTGCCGTCAGTCTTCTATTTTTCTAACATGAGAAAATGTTATTTCAATGAAAGAGTGGTAGATGCTTGGAACAAACTTCCATGCCTTGGATAAACATATATCCATCCTAAGATAAAATACAGGAAATAGTATAAGGGCAGACGAGATGGACCATGAGGTCTTTTTCTGCCGTCAGTCTTCTATTTTTCTAACATGAGAATATATTATTTCACTGAAAGAGTGGTAGATGCTTGGAACAAACTTCCATGCCTGGGATAAACATATATCCATCCTAAGGTAAAATACAGGAAATAGTATAAGGGCAGACGAGATGGACCATGAGGTCTTTTTCTGCCATCAGTCTT
Source organism: Erythrolamprus reginae (assembly GCF_031021105.1). Taxonomy (NCBI): domain Eukaryota; kingdom Metazoa; phylum Chordata; class Lepidosauria; order Squamata; family Dipsadidae; genus Erythrolamprus; species Erythrolamprus reginae. The sequence goes on along the minus strand of NW_027248557.1, from coordinate 124,473 downwards.
CTATTTTTCTAACATGAGAAAATATTTCACTGAAAGAGTGGCAGATGCTTGGAACAAACTTCCATGCCTGGGATAAACATATATCCATCCTAATATAAAATACAGGAAATAGTATAAGGGCAGACGAGATGGACCATGAGGTCTTTTTCTGCCGTCAGTCTTCTATTTTTCTAACATGAGAAAATATTTCACTGAAAGAGTTGTAGATGCTTGGAACAAACTTCCATGCCTGGGATAAACATATATCCATCCTGAGATAAAATACAGGAAATTGTATAAGGGCAGACGAGATGGACCATGAGGTCTTTTTCTGCAGTCAGTCTTCTATTTTTCTTACATGGGAAAATATTATTTCACTGAAAGAGTTGTAGATGCTTGGAACAAACTTCCATGCCAGGGATAAACATATATCCATCCTAAGATAAAATACAGGAAATAGTATAAGGGCAGACGAGATGGACCACGAGGTCTTTTTCTGCCGTCAGTCTTCTATTTTTCTAACATGAGAAAATATTATTTCACTGAAAGAGTGGTAGATGCTTGGAACAAACTTCCATGCCTGGGATAAACATATATCCATCCTAAGTTAAAATTCAGGAAATAGTATAAGGGCAGACGAGATGGACCATGAGGTCTTTTTCTGCCGTCAGTCTTCTATTTTTCTAACATGAGAAAATGTTATTTCAATGAAAGAGTGGTAGATGCTTGGAACAAACTTCCATGCCTTGGATAAACATATATCCATCCTAAGATAAAATACAGGAAATAGTATAAGGGCAGACGAGATGGACCATGAGGTCTTTTTCTGCCGTCAGTCTTCTATTTTTCTAACATGAGAAAATATTTCACTGAAAGAGTTGTAGATGCTTGGAACAAACTTCCATGCCTGGGATAAACATATATCCATCCTGAGATAAAATACAGGAAATTGTATAAGGGCAGACGAGATGGACCATGAGGTCTTTTTCTGCAGTCAGTCTTCTATTTTTCTTACATGGGAAAATATTATTTCACTGAAAGAGTTGTAGATGCTTGGAACAAACTTCCATGCCAGGGATAAACATATATCCATCCTAAGATAAAATACAGGAAATAGTATAAGGGCAGACGAGATGGACCACGAGGTCTTTTTCTGCCGTCAGTCTTCTATGTTTCTAACATGAGAATATATTATTTCACTGAAAGAGTTGTAGATGCTTGGAACAAACTTCCATGCCTGGGATAAACATATATCCATCCTAAGATAAAATACAGGAAATAGTATAAGGGCAGACGAGATGGACCATGAGGTCTTTTTCTGCCGTCAGTCTTCTATTTTTCTAACATGGGAAAATATTGTTTCACTGAAAGAGTTGTAGATGCTTGGAATAAACTTCCATGCCAGGGATAAACATATATACATCCTAAGATAAAATACAGGAAATAGTATAAGGGCAGACGAGATGGACCATGAGGTCTTTTTCTGCCGTCAGTCTTCTATTTTTCTAACATGAGAAAATATTATTTCACTGAAAGAGTGGTAGATGCTTGGAACAAACTTCCATGCCTGGGATAAACATATATCCATCCTAAGTTAAAATTCAGGAAATAGTATAAGGGCAGACGAGATGGACCATGAGGTCTTTTTCTGCCGTCAGTCTTCTATGTTTCTAACATGAGAAAATATTGTTTCACTGAAAGAGTTGTAGATGCTTGGAACAAACTTCCATGCCAGGGATAAACATATATCCATCCTAAGATAAAATACAGGAAATAGTGGAAAGGCAGACGAGATGGACCATAAGGTCTTTTTCTTCCGTCAGTCTTCTATGTTTCTAACATGAGAATATATTATTTCACTGAAAGAGTGGTAGATGCTTGGAACAAACTTCCATGCCTGGTATAAACATATATCCATCCTAAGTTAAAATACAGGAATTAGTATAAGGGCAGACGAGATGGACCATGAGGTCTTTTTCTACCGTCAGTCTTCTATTTTTCTAACATGAGAAAATATTATTTCACTGAAAGAATGGTAGATGCTTGGAACAAACTTCCATGCCTGGGATAAACATATGTCAATCCTAAGATAAAATACAGAAAATAGTATAAGGGGAGACAAGATGGACCATAAGGTCTTTTTCTGCCGTCAGTCTTCTGTGTTTCTAACATGAGAATATATTATTTCACTGAAAGAGTGGTAGATGCTTGGAACAAACTTCCATGCCTGGGATAAACATATATCCATCCTAAGGTAAAATACAGGAAATAGTATAAGGGCAGACGAGATGGACCATGAGGTCTTTTTCTGCCATCAGTCTTCTATTTTTCTAACATGAGAAAATATTTCACTGAAAGAGTGGCAGATGCTTGGAACAAACTTCCATGCCTGGGATAAACATATATCCATCCTAATATAAAATACAGGAAATAGTATAAGGGCAGACGAGATGGACCATGAGGTCTTTTTCTGCCGTCAGTCTTCTATTTTTCTAACATGAGAAAATATTTCACTGAAAGAGTTGTAGATGCTTGGAACAAACTTCCATGCCTGGGATAAACATATATCCATCCTGAGATAAAATACAGGAAATTGTATAAGGGCAGACGAGATGGACCATGAGGTCTTTTTCTGCAGTCAGTCTTCTATTTTTCTTACATGGGAAAATATTATTTCACTGAAAGAGTTGTAGATGCTTGGAACAAACTTCCATGCCAGGGATAAACATATATCCATCCTAAGATAAAATACAGGAAATAGTATAAGGGCAGACGAGATGGACCACGAGGTCTTTTTCTGCCGTCAGTCTTCTATTTTTCTAACATGAGAAAATATTATTTCACTGAAAGAGTGGTAGATGCTTGGAACAAACTTCCATGCCTGGGATAAACATATATCCATCCTAAGTTAAAATTCAGGAAATAGTATAAGGGCAGACGAGATGGACCATGAGGTCTTTTTCTGCCGTCAGTCTTCTATTTTTCTAACATGAGAAAATGTTATTTCAATGAAAGAGTGGTAGATGCTTGGAACAAACTTCCATGCCTTGGATAAACATATATCCATCCTAAGATAAAATACAGGAAATAGTATAAGGGCAGACGAGATGGACCATGAGGTCTTTTTCTGCCGTCAGTCTTCTATTTTTCTAACATGAGAAAATATTTCACTGAAAGAGTTGTAGATGCTTGGAACAAACTTCCATGCCTGGGATAAACATATATCCATCCTGAGATAAAATACAGGAAATTGTATAAGGGCAGACGAGATGGACCATGAGGTCTTTTTCTGCAGTCAGTCTTCTATTTTTCTTACATGGGAAAATATTATTTCACTGAAAGAGTTGTAGATGCTTGGAACAAACTTCCATGCCAGGGATAAACATATATCCATCCTAAGATAAAATACAGGAAATAGTATAAGGGCAGACGAGATGGACCACGAGGTCTTTTTCTGCCGTCAGTCTTCTATGTTTCTAACATGAGAATATATTATTTCACTGAAAGAGTTGTAGATGCTTGGAACAAACTTCCATGCCTGGGATAAACATATATCCATCCTAAGATAAAATACAGGAAATAGTATAAGGGCAGACGAGATGGACCATGAGGTCTTTTTCTGCCGTCAGTCTTCTATTTTTCTAACATGGGAAAATATTGTTTCACTGAAAGAGTTGTAGATGCTTGGAATAAACTTCCATGCCAGGGATAAACATATATACATCCTAAGATAAAATACAGGAAATAGTATAAGGGCAGACGAGATGGACCATGAGGTCTTTTTCTGCCGTCAGTCTTCTATTTTTCTAACATGAGAAAATATTATTTCACTGAAAGAGTGGTAGATGCTTGGAACAAACTTCCATGCCTGGGATAAACATATATCCATCCTAAGTTAAAATTCAGGAAATAGTATAAGGGCAGACGAGATGGACCATGAGGTCTTTTTCTGCCGTCAGTCTTCTATGTTTCTAACATGAGAAAATATTGTTTCACTGAAAGAGTTGTAGATGCTTGGAACAAACTTCCATGCCAGGGATAAACATATATCCATCCTAAGATAAAATACAGGAAATAGTGGAAAGGCAGACGAGATGGACCATAAGGTCTTTTTCTTCCGTCAGTCTTCTATGTTTCTAACATGAGAATATATTATTTCACTGAAAGAGTGGTAGATGCTTGGAACAAACTTCCATGCCTGGTATAAACATATATCCATCCTAAGTTAAAATACAGGAATTAGTATAAGGGCAGACGAGATGGACCATGAGGTCTTTTTCTACCGTCAGTCTTCTATTTTTCTAACATGAGAAAATATTATTTCACTGAAAGAATGGTAGATGCTTGGAACAAACTTCCATGCCTGGGATAAACATATGTCAATCCTAAGATAAAATACAGAAAATAGTATAAGGGGAGACAAGATGGACCATAAGGTCTTTTTCTGCCGTCAGTCTTCTGTGTTTCTAACATGAGAATATATTATTTCACTGAAAGAGTGGTAGATGCTTGGAACAAACTTCCATGCCTGGGATAAACATATATCCATCCTAAGGTAAAATACAGGAAATAGTATAAGGGTAGACGAGATGGACCATGAGGTCTTTTTCTGCCGTCAGTCTTCTATTTTTCTAACATGAGAAAATGTTATTTCAATGAAAGAGTGGTAGATGCTTGGAACAAACTTCCATGCCTGGGATAAAAATATATCCATCCTAAGATAAAATATAGGAAATAGTATAAGGGCAGACGAGATGGACCATGAGGTCTTTTTCTGCCGTCAGTCTTCTATGTTTCTAACATGAGAAAATGTTATTTCAATGAAAGAGTGGTAGATGCTTGGAACAAACTTCCATGCCTGGGATAAACATATATCCATCCTAAGATAAAATATAGGAAATAGTATAAGGGCAGACGAGATGGACCATGAGGTCTTTTTCTGTAGTCAGTCTTCTATTTTTCTAAGATGAGAAAATATTATTTCACTGAAAGAGTGGTAGATGCTTGGAACAAACTTCCATGCCAGGGATAAACATATATCCATCCTAAGATAAAATATAGGAAATAGTATAAGGGCAGACGAGATGGACCATGAGGTCTTTTTCTGCCGTCAGTCTTCTATGTTTCTAACATGAGAAAATGTTATTTCAATGAAAGAGTGGTAGATGCTTGGAACAAACTTCCATGCCTGGGATAAAAATATATCCATCCTAAGATAAAATATAGGAAATAGTATAAGGGCAGACGAGATGGACCATGAGGTCTTTTTCTGCCGTCAGTCTTCTATGTTTCTAACATGAGAAAATGTTATTTCAATGAAAGAGTGGTAGATGCTTGGAACAAACTTCCATGCCTGGGATAAACATATATCCATCCTAAGATAAAATATAGGAAATAGTATAAGGGCAGACGAGATGGACCATGAGGTCTTTTTCTGCCGTCAGTCTTCTATTTTTCTAACATGAGAAAATATTATTTCACTGAAAGAGTGGTAGATGCTTGGAACAAACTTCCATGCCTGGGATAAACATATATCCATCCTAAGTTAAAATTCAGGAAATAGTATAAGGGCAGACGAGATGGACCATGAGGTCTTTTTCTGCCGTCAGTCTTCTATGTTTCTAACATGAGAAAATATTGTTTCACTGAAAGAGTTGTAGATGCTTGGAACAAACTTCCATGCCAGGGATAAACATATATCCATCCTAAGATAAAATACAGGAAATAGTGGAAAGGCAGACGAGATGGACCATAAGGTCTTTTTCTTCCGTCAGTCTTCTATGTTTCTAACATGAGAATATATTATTTCACTGAAAGAGTGGTAGATGCTTGGAACAAACTTCCATGCCTGGTATAAACATATATCCATCCTAAGGTAAAATACAGGAATTAGTATAAGGGCAGACGAGATGGACCATGAGGTTTTTTTCTGCCGTCAGTCTTCTATTTTTCTAACATGAGAAAATATTATTTCACTGAAAGAATGGTAGATGCTTGGAACAAACTTCCATGCCTGGGATAAACATATGTCAATCCTAAGATAAAATACAGAAAATAGTATAAGGGGAGACAAGATGGACCATAAGGTCTTTTTCTGCCGTCAGTCTTCTGTGTTTCTAACATGAGAATATATTATTTCACTGAAAGAGTGGTAGATGCTTGGAACAAACTTCCATGCCTGGGATAAACATATATCCATCCTAAGGTAAAATACAGGAAATAGTATAAGGGTAGACGAGATGGACCATGAGGTCTTTTTCTGCCGTCAGTCTTCTATTTTTCTAACATGAGAAAATGTTATTTCAATGAAAGAGTGGTAGATGCTTGGAACAAACTTCCATGCCTGGGATAAAAATATATCCATCCTAAGATAAAATATAGGAAATAGTATAAGGGCAGACGAGATGGACCATGAGGTCTTTTTCTGCCGTCAGTCTTCTATGTTTCTAACATGAGAAAATGTTATTTCAATGAAAGAGTGGTAGATGCTTGGAACAAACTTCCATGCCTGGGATAAACATATATCCATCCTAAGATAAAATATAGGAAATAGTATAAGGGCAGACGAGATGGACCATGAGGTCTTTTTCTGTAGTCAGTCTTCTATTTTTCTAAGATGAGAAAATATTATTTCACTGAAAGAGTGGTAGATGCTTGGAACAAACTTCCATGCCAGGGATAAACATATATCCATCCTAAGATAAAATATAGGAAATAGTATAAGGGCAGACGAGATGGACCATGAGGTCTTTTTCTGCCGTCAGTCTTCTATGTTTCTAACATGAGAAAATGTTATTTCAATGAAAGAGTGGTAGATGCTTGGAACAAACTTCCATGCCTGGGATAAAAATATATCCATCCTAAGATAAAATATAGGAAATAGTATAAGGGCAGACGAGATGGACCATGAGGTCTTTTTCTGCCGTCAGTCTTCTATGTTTCTAACATGAGAAAATGTTATTTCAATGAAAGAGTGGTAGATGCTTGGAACAAACTTCCATGCCTGGGATAAACATATATCCATTCTAAGATAAAATATAGGAAATAGTATAAGGGCAGACGAGATGGACCATGAGGTCTTTTTCTGTAGTCAGTCTTCTATTTTTCTAAGATGAGAAAATATTATTTCACTGAAAGAGTGGTAGATGCTTGGAACAAACTTCCATGCCAGGGATAAACATATATCCATCCTAAGATAAAATACAGGAAATAGTGGAAAGGCAGACGAGATGGACCACAAGGTCTTTTTCTGCCGTCAGTCTTCTATGTTTCTAACATGAGAAAATATTATCTCACTGTAAGAGCAGTAGATGCTTGGAACAAACTTCCATGCCTGGGATAAACATATATCCCTTCCAAGATGAAATACAGGAAATAGTATAAGGGCAGACGAGATGGACCATGAGGTCTTTTTCTGCCGTCAGTCTTCTTTTTTTCTAACATGAGAAAATATTATTTCACTGAAAGAGTGGTAGATGCTTGGAACAAACTTCCATGCCTGGGATAAACATATATCCATCCTAAGATAAAATTCAGGAAATAGTATATGGGGAGACGAGATGGACCATGAGGTCTTTTTTTGCCGTCAGTCTTTCATTTTTCTAACATGAGAATATATTATTTCGCTGAAAGAGTGGTAGATGCTTGGAACAACCTTCCATGCCTCGGATATCCATATATCCATCCTAAGGTAAAATACAGGAAATAGTATAAGGGCAGACGAGATGGACCATGAGGTCTTTTTCTGTAGTCAGTCTTCTCTTTTTCTAAGATGAGAAAATATTATTTCACTGAAAGAGTGGTAGATGCTTGGAACAAACTTCCATGCCAGGGATAAACATATATCCATCCTAAGATAAAATATAGGAAATAGTATAAGGGCAGACGAGATGGACCATGAGGTCTTTTTCTGCCGTCAGTCTTCTATGTTTCTAACATGAGAAAATGTTATTTCAATGAAAGAGTGGTAGATGCTTGGAACAAACTTCCATGCCTGGGATAAAAATATATCCATCCTAAGATAAAATATAGGAAATAGTATAAGGGCAGACGAGATGGACCATGAGGTCTTTTTCTGCCGTCAGTCTTCTATGTTTCTAACATGAGAAAATGTTATTTCAATGAAAGAGTGGTAGATGCTTGGAACAAACTTCCATGCCTGGGATAAACATATATCCATCCTAAGATAAAATATAGGAAATAGTATAAGGGCAGACGAGATGGACCATGAGGTCTTTTTCTGTAGTCAGTCTTCTATTTTTCTAAGATGAGAAAATATTATTTCACTGAAAGAGTGGTAGATGCTTGGAACAAACTTCCATGCCAGGGATAAACATATATCCATCCTAAGATAAAATATAGGAAATAGTATAAGGGCAGACGAGATGGACCATGAGGTCTTTTTCTGCCGTCAGTCTTCTATGTTTCTAACATGAGAAAATATTATCTCACTGTAAGAGCAGTAGATGCTTGGAACAAACTTCCACGCCTGGGATAAACATATATCCCTTCCAAGATGAAATACAGGAAATAGTATAAGGGCAGACGAGATGGACCATGAGGTCTTTTTCTGCCGTCAGTCTTCTATGTTTCTAACATGAGAAAATGTTATTTCAATGAAAGAGTGGTAGATGCTTGGAACAAACTTCCATGCCTGGGATAAACATATATCCATTCTAAGATAAAATATAGGAAATAGTATAAGGGCAGACGAGATGGACCATGAGGTCTTTTTCTGTAGTCAGTCTTCTATTTTTCTAAGATGAGAAAATATTATTTCACTGAAAGAGTGGTAGATGCTTGGAACAAACTTCCATGCCAGGGATAAACATATATCCATCCTAAGATAAAATACAGGAAATAGTGGAAAGGCAGACGAGATGGACCACAAGGTCTTTTTCTGCCGTCAGTCTTCTATGTTTCTAACATGAGAAAATATTATCTCACTGTAAGAGCAGTAGATGCTTGGAACAAACTTCCATGCCTGGGATAAACATATATCCCTTCCAAGATGAAATACAGGAAATAGTATAAGGGCAGACGAGATGGACCATGAGGTCTTTTTCTGCCGTCAGTCTTCTTTTTTTCTAACATGAGAAAATATTATTTCACTGAAAGAGTGGTAGATGCTTGGAACAAACTTCCATGCCTGGGATAAACATATATCCATCCTAAGATAAAATTCAGGAAATAGTATATGGGGAGACGAGATGGACCATGAGGTCTTTTTTTGCCGTCAGTCTTTCATTTTTCTAACATGAGAATATATTATTTCGCTGAAAGAGTGGTAGATGCTTGGAACAACCTTCCATGCCTCGGATATCCATATATCCATCCTAAGGTAAAATACAGGAAATAGTATAAGGGCAGACGAGATGGACCATGAGGTCTTTTTCTGTAGTCAGTCTTCTCTTTTTCTAAGATGAGAAAATATTATTTCACTGAAAGAGTGGTAGATGCTTGGAACAAACTTCCATGCCAGGGATAAACATATATCCATCCTAAGATAAAATATAGGAAATAGTATAAGGGCAGACGAGATGGACCATGAGGTCTTTTTCTGCCGTCAGTCTTCTATGTTTCTAACATGAGAAAATGTTATTTCAATGAAAGAGTGGTAGATGCTTGGAACAAACTTCCATGCCTGGGATAAAAATATATCCATCCTAAGATAAAATATAGGAAATAGTATAAGGGCAGACGAGATGGACCATGAGGTCTTTTTCTGCCGTCAGTCTTCTATGTTTCTAACATGAGAAAATGTTATTTCAATGAAAGAGTGGTAGATGCTTGGAACAAACTTCCATGCCTAGGATAAACATATATCCATCCTAAGATAAAATATAGGAAATAGTATAAGGGCAGACGAGATGGACCATGAGGTCTTTTTCTGTAGTCAGTCTTCTATTTTTCTAAGATGAGAAAATATTATTTCACTGAAAGAGTGGTAGATGCTTGGAACAAACTTCCATGCCAGGGATAAACATATATCCATCCTAAGATAAAATACAGGAAATAGTGGAAAGGCAGACGAGATGGACCACAAGGTCTTTTTCTGCCGTCAGTCTTCTATGTTTCTAACATGAGAAAATATTATCTCACTGTAAGAGCAGTAGATGCTTGGAACAAACTTCCACGCCTGGGATAAACATATATCCCTTCCAAGATGAAATACAGGAAATAGTATAAGGGCAGACGAGATGGACCATGAGGTCTTTTTCTGCCGTCAGTCTTCTTTTTTTCTAACATGAGAAAATATTATTTCACTGAAAGAGTGGTAGATGCTTGGAACAAACTTCCATGCCTGGGATAAACATATATCCATCCTAAGATAAAATTCAGGAAATAGTATATGGGGAGACGAGATGGACCATGAGGTCTTTTTTTGCCGTCAGTCTTTCATTTTTCTAACATGAGAATATATTATTTCGCTGAAAGAGTGGTAGATGCTTGGAACAAACTTCCATGCCTCGGATATCCATATATCCATCCTAAGGTAAAATACAGGAAATAGTATAAGGGCAGACGAGATAGACCATGAGGTCTTTTTCTGCCGTCAGTCTTCTATTTTTCTAACATGAGAAAATATTATTTCACTGAAAGAATGGTAGATGCTTGGAACAAACTTCCATGCCTGGGATAAACATATATCCATCCTAAGGTAAAATACAGGAAATAGTATAAGGGCGCGACGAGATGGACCATGAGGTCTTTTTCTGCCGTCAGTCTTCTATTTTTCTAACATGAGAAAATGTTATTTCAATGAAAGAGTGGTAGATGCTTGGAACAAACTTCCATGCCTGGGATAAACATATATCCATCCTGTGATAAAATACAGTAAATAGTATAAGGGCAGACGAGATGGACCATGAGGTCTTTTTCTGCCGTCAGTCTTCTATTTTTCTAACATGAGAAAATGTTATTTCACTGTAAGAGTAGTAGATGCTTGGAACAAACTTCCATGCCTGGGATAAACATATATCAATCCTAAGATAAAATAAAGAAAATAGTGGAAGGGCTGACGAGATGGACCATGAGGTCTTTTTCTGCCGTCAGCATTCTATGTTTCTAACATGAGAAAATATTATGTCACTGAAAGAGTGGTAGATGCTTGGAACAAACTTCCATGCCTGGGATAAACATATATCCATCCTAAGATAAAATTAAGGAAATAGTATAAGGGCAGACGAGATGGACCATGAGGTCTTTTTCTGCCGTCAGTCTTCTATGTTTCTAACATGAGAAAATATTGTTTCACTGAAAGAGTTGTAGATGCTTGGAACAAACTTCCATGCCAGGGATAAACATATATCCATCCTAAGATAAAATACAGGAAATAGTGGAAAGGCAGACGAGATGGACCATAAGGTCTTTTTCTGCCGTCAGTCTTCTATGTTTCTAACATGAGAATATATTATTTCACTGAAAGAGTGGTAGATGCTTGGAACAAACTTCCATGCCTGGGATAAACATATATCCATCCTAAGGTAAAATACAGGAAATAGTATAAGGGCAGACGAGATGGACCATGAGGTCTTTTTCTGCCGTCAGTCTTCTATTTTTCTAACATGAGAAAATATTGTTTCACAGAAAGAGTTGTAGATACTTGGAATAAACTTCCATGCCTGGGATAAACATATATCAATCCTAAGATAAAATAAAGAAAATAGTACAAGGGGAGACGAAATGGACCATAAGGTCTTTTTCTGCCGTCAGTCTTCTATGTTTCTAACATGAGAAAATATTATTTCACTGAAAGAGTTGTAGATGCTTGGAACAAACTTCCATGCCTGGGATAAACATATATCCATCCTAAGATAAAATACAGGAAATAGTGGAAGGGCTGACGAGATGGACCATGAGGTCTTTTTCTGCCGTCAGCATTCTATGTTTCTAACATGAGAAAATATTATCTCACTGAAAGTGGTAGATGCTTGGAACAAACTTCCATGCCTGGGATAAACATATATCCATCCTAAGATAAAATTAAGGAAATAGTATAAGGGCAGACGAGATGGACCATGAGGTCTTTTTCTGCCGTCAGTCTTCTATGTTTCTAACATGAGAAAATATTGTTTCACTGAAAGAGTTGTAGATGCTTGGAACAAACTTCCATGCCAGGGATAAACATATATCCATCCTAAGATAAAATACAGGAAATAGTGGAAAGGCAGACGAGATGGACCATAAGGTCTTTTTCTGCCGTCAGTCTTCTATGTTTCTAACATGAGAATATATTATTTCACTGAAAGAGTGGTAGATGCTTGGAACAAACTTCCATGCCTGGGATAAACATATATCCATCCTAAGGTAAAATACAGGAAATAGTATAAGGGCAGACGAGATGGACCATGAGGTCTTTTTCTGCCGTCAGTCTTCTATTTTTCTAACATGAGAAAATATTGTTTCACTGAAAGAGTTGTAGATACTTGGAATAAACTTCCATGCCAGGGATAAACATATATACATCCTAAGATAAAATACAGGAAATAGTATAAGAGCAGACGAGATGGATCATGAGGTCTTTTTCTGCCGTCAGTCTTCTATGTTTCTAACATGAGAAAATATTATTTCACTGAAATAGTAGTAGATGCTTGGAACAAACTTCCATGCCTGGGATAAACATATATCAATCCTAAGATAAAATTCAGGAAATAGTATAAGGGCAGACGAGATGGATCATGAGGTCTTTTTCTGCCGTCAGTCTTCTGTTTGTAAAAATGAGAAAATATTGTTTCACTGAAAGAGTTGTAGATGGTTGGAACAAACTTCCATGCCAGGGATAAACATATATCCATCCTGAGATAAAATACAGGAAATAGTATAAGGGCAGACGAGATGGACCATGAGGTCTTTTTCTGCCGTCAGTCTTCTATTTTTCTAACATGAGAAAATGTTATTTCATTGTAAGAGTAGTAGATGCTTGGAACAAACTTCCATGCGTGGAATAAACATATATCCATCCTAAGGTAAAATACAGGAAATAGTATAAGGGTAGACGAGATGGACCATGAGGTCTTTTTCTGCCGTCAGTCTTCTATTTTTCTAACATGAGAATATATTATTTCACTGAAAGAGTGGTAGATGCTTGGAACAAACTTCCATGCGTGGAATAAACATATATCCATCCTAAGGTAAAATACAGGAAATAGTATAAGGGTAGACGAGATGGACCATGAGGTCTTTTTCTGCCGTCAGTCTTCTATTTTTCTAACATGAGAATATATTATTTCACTGAAAGAGTGGTAGATGCTTGGAACAAACTTCCATGCCTGGGATAAACATATATCCATCCTAAGGTAAAATACAGGAAATAGTATAAGGGTAGACGAGATGGACCATGAGGTCTTTTTCTGCCGTCAGTCTTCTATTTTTCTAACATGAGAAAATGTTATTTCAATGAAAGAGTGGTAGATGCTTGGAACAAACTTCCATGCCTGGGATAAACATATATCCATCCTAAGATAAAATTAAGGAAATAGTATAAGGGCAGACGAGATGGACCATGAGGTCTTTTTCTGCCGTCAGTCTTCTATGTTTCTAACATGAGAAAATATTGTTTCACTGAAAGAGTTGTAGATGCTTGGGACAAACTTCCATGCCAGGGATAAACATATATCCATCCTAAGATAAAATACAGGAAATAGTGGAAAGGCAGACGAGATGGACCATAAGGTCTTTTTCTGCCGTCAGTCTTCTATGTTTCTAACATGAGAATATATTATTTCACTGAAAGAGTGGTAGATGCTTGGAACAAACTTCCATGCCTGGGATAAACATATATCCATCCTAAGGTAAAATACAGGAAATAGTGTATAAGGGCAGACGAGATGGACCATGAGGTCTTTTTCTGCCGTCAGTCTTCTATTTTTCTAACATGAGAAAATATTGTTTCACTGAAAGAGTTGTAGATACTTGGAATAAACTTCCATGCCAGGGATAAACATATATACATCCTAAGATAAAATACAGGAAATAGTATAAGAGCAGACGAGATGGATCATGAGGTCTTTTTCTGCCGTCAGTCTTCTATGTTTCTAACATGAGAAAATATTATTTCACTGAAATAGTAGTAGATGCTTGGAACAAACTTCCATGCCTGGGATAAACATATATCAATCCTAAGATAAAATTCAGGAAATAGTATAAGGGCAGACGAGATGGATCATGAGGTCTTTTTCTGCCGTCAGTCTTCTGTTTGTAAAAATGAGAAAATATTGTTTCACTGAAAGAGTTGTAGATGGTTGGAACAAACTTCCATGCCAGGGATAAACATATATCCATCCTGAGATAAAATACAGGAAATAGTATAAGGGCAGACGAGATGGACCATGAGGTCATTTTCTGCCGTCAGTCTTCTATTTTTCTAACATGAGAAAATGTTATTTCATTGTAAGAGTAGTAGATGCTTGGAACAAACTTCCATGCGTGGAATAAACATATATCCATCCTAAGGTAAAATACAGGAAATAGTATAAGGGTAGACGAGATGGACCATGAGGTCTTTTTCTGCCGTCAGTCTTCTATGTTTCTAACATGAGAAAATATTGTTTCACTGAAAGAGTTGTAGATGCTTGGAACAAACTTCCATGCCAGGGATAAACATATATCCATCCTAAGATAAAATACAGGAAATAGTGGAAAGGCAGACGAGATGGACCATAAGGTCTTTTTCTGCCGTCAGTCTTCTATGTTTCTAACATGAGAATATATTATTTCACTGAAAGAGTGGTAGATGCTTGGAACAAACTTCCATGCCTGGGATAAACATATATCCATCCTAAGGTAAAATACAGGAAATAGTATAAGGGCAGACGAGATGGACCATGAGGTCTTTTTCTGCCGTCAGTCTTCTATTTTTCTAACATGAGAAAATATTGTTTCACTGAAAGAGTTGTAGATACTTGGAATAAACTTCCATGCCAGGGATAAACATATATACATCCTAAGATAAAATACAGGAAATAGTATAAGAGCAGACGAGATGGATCATGAGGTCTTTTTCTGCCGTCAGTCTTCTATGTTTCTAACATGAGAAAATATTATTTCACTGAAATAGTAGTAGATGCTTGGAACAAACTTCCATGCCTGGGATAAACATATATCAATCCTAAGATAAAATTCAGGAAATAGTATAAGGGCAGACGAGATGGATCATGAGGTCTTTTTCTGCCGTCAGTCTTCTGTTTGTAAAAATGAGAAAATATTGTTTCACTGAAAGAGTTGTAGATGGTTGGAACAAACTTCCATGCCAGGGATAAACATATATCCATCCTGAGATAAAATACAGGAAATAGTATAAGGGCAGACGAGATGGACCATGAGGTCTTTTTCTGCCGTCAGTCTTCTATTTTTCTAACATGAGAAAATGTTATTTCATTGTAAGAGTAGTAGATGCTTGGAACAAACTTCCATGCGTGGAATAAACATATATCCATCCTAAGGTAAAATACAGGAAATAGTATAAGGGTAGACGAGATGGACCATGAGGTCTTTTTCTGCCGTCAGTCTTCTATTTTTCTAACATGAGAATATATTATTTCACTGAAAGAGTGGTAGATGCTTGGAACAAACTTCCATGCGTGGAATAAACATATATCCATCCTAAGGTAAAATACAGGAAATAGTATAAGGGTAGACGAGATGGACCATGAGGTCTTTTTCTGCCGTCAGTCTTCTATTTTTCTAACATGAGAAAATGTTATTTCATTGTAAGAGTAGTAGATGCTTGGAACAAACTTCCATCCGTGGAATAAACATATATCCATCCTAAGGTAAAATACAGGAAATAGTATAAGGGTAGACGAGATGGACCATGAGGTCTTTTTCTGCCGTCAGTCTTCTATTTTTCTAACATGAGAAAATGTTATTTCAATGAAAGAGTGGTAGATGCTTGGAACAAACTTCCATGCCTGGGATAAACATATATCCATCCTAAGATAAAATTAAGGAAATAGTATAAGGGCAGACGAGATGGACCATGAGGTCTTTTTCTGCCATCAGTCTTCTATGTTTCTAACATGAGAAAATATTGTTTCACTGAAAGAGTTGTAGATGCTTGGAACAAACTTCCATGCCAGGGATAAACATATATCCATCCTAAGATAAAATACAGGAAATAGTGGAAAGGCAGACGAGATGGACCATAAGGTCTTTTTCTGCCGTCAGTCTTCTATGTTTCTAACATGAGAATATATTATTTCACTGAAAGAGTGGTAGATGCTTGGAACAAACTTCCATGCCTGGGATAAACATATATCCATCCTAAGGTAAAATACAGGAAATAGTATAAGGGCAGACGAGATGGACCATGAGGTCTTTTTCTGCCGTCAGTCTTCTATTTTTCTAACATGAGAAAATATTGTTTCACTGAAAGAGTTGTAGATACTTGGAATAAACTTCCATGCCAGGGATAAACATATATACATCCTAAGATAAAATACAGGAAATAGTATAAGAGCAGACGAGATGGATCATGAGGTCTTTTTCTGCCGTCAGTCTTCTATGTTTCTAACATGAGAAAATATTATTTCACTGAAATAGTAGTAGATGCTTGGAACAAACTTCCATGCCTGGGATAAACATATATCAATCCTAAGATAAAATTCAGGAAATAGTATAAGGGCAGACGAGATGGATCATGAGGTCTTTTTCTGCCGTCAGTCTTCTGTTTGTAAAAATGAGAAAATATTGTTTCACTGAAAGAGTTGTAGATGGTTGGAACAAACTTCCATGCCAGGGATAAACATATATCCATCCTGAGATAAAATACAGGAAATAGTATAAGGGCAGACGAGATGGACCATGAGGTCTTTTTCTGCCGTCAGTCTTCTATTTTTCTAACATGAGAAAATGTTATTTCATTGTAAGAGTAGTAGATGCTTGGAACAAACTTCCATGCGTGGAATAAACATATATCCATCCTAAGGTAAAATACAGGAAATAGTATAAGGGTAGACGAGATGGACCATGAGGTCTTTTTCTGCCGTCAGTCTTCTATTTTTCTAACATGAGAATATATTATTTCACTGAAAGAGTGGTAGATGCTTGGAACAAACTTCCATGCGTGGAATAAACATATATCCATCCTAAGGTAAAATACAGGAAATAGTATAAGGGTAGACGAGATGGACCATGAGGTCTTTTTCTGCCGTCAGTCTTCTATTTTTCTAACATGAGAATATATTATTTCACTGAAAGAGTGGTAGATGCTTGGAACAAACTTCCATGCCTGGGATAAACATATATCCATCCTAAGGTAAAATACAGGAAATAGTATAAGGGTAGACGAGATGGACCATGAGGTCTTTTTCTGCCGTCAGTCTTCTATTTTTCTAACATGAGAAAATGTTATTTCAATGAAAGAGTGGTAGATGCTTGGAACAAACTTCCATGCCTGGGATAAACATATATCCATCCTAAGATAAAATTAAGGAAATAGTATAAGGGCAGACGAGATGGACCATGAGGTCTTTTTCTGCCGTCAGTCTTCTATGTTTCTAACATGAGAAAATATTGTTTCACTGAAAGAGTTGTAGATGCTTGGGACAAACTTCCATGCCAGGGATAAACATATATCCATCCTAAGATAAAATACAGGAAATAGTGGAAAGGCAGACGAGATGGACCATAAGGTCTTTTTCTGCCGTCAGTCTTCTATGTTTCTAACATGAGAATATATTATTTCACTGAAAGAGTGGTAGATGCTTGGAACAAACTTCCATGCCTGGGATAAACATATATCCATCCTAAGGTAAAATACAGGAAATAGTATAAGGGCAGACGAGATGGACCATGAGGTCTTTTTCTGCCGTCAGTCTTCTATTTTTCTAACATGAGAAAATATTGTTTCACTGAAAGAGTTGTAGATACTTGGAATAAACTTCCATGCCAGGGATAAACATATATACATCCTAAGATAAAATACAGGAAATAGTATAAGAGCAGACGAGATGGATCATGAGGTCTTTTTCTGCCGTCAGTCTTCTATGTTTCTAACATGAGAAAATATTATTTCACTGAAATAGTAGTAGATGCTTGGAACAAACTTCCATGCCTGGGATAAACATATATCAATCCTAAGATAAAATTCAGGAAATAGTATAAGGGCAGACGAGATGGATCATGAGGTCTTTTTCTGCCGTCAGTCTTCTGTTTGTAAAAATGAGAAAATATTGTTTCACTGAAAGAGTTGTAGATGGTTGGAACAAACTTCCATGCCAGGGATAAACATATATCCATCCTGAGATAAAATACAGGAAATAGTATAAGGGCAGACGAGATGGACCATGAGGTCTTTTTCTGCCGTCAGTCTTCTATTTTTCTAACATGAGAAAATGTTATTTCATTGTAAGAGTAGTAGATGCTTGGAACAAACTTCCATGCGTGGAATAAACATATATCCATCCTAAGGTAAAATACAGGAAATAGTATAAGGGTAGACGAGATGGACCATGAGGTCTTTTTCTGCCGTCAGTCTTCTATGTTTCTAACATGAGAAAATATTGTTTCACTGAAAGAGTTGTAGATGCTTGGAACAAACTTCCATGCCAGGGATAAACATATATCCATCCTAAGATAAAATACAGGAAATAGTGGAAAGGCAGACGAGATGGACCATAAGGTCTTTTTCTGCCGTCAGTCTTCTATGTTTCTAACATGAGAATATATTATTTCACTGAAAGAGTGGTAGATGCTTGGAACAAACTTCCATGCCTGGGATAAACATATATCCATCCTAAGGTAAAATACAGGAAATAGTATAAGGGCAGACGAGATGGACCATGAGGTCTTTTTCTGCCGTCAGTCTTCTATTTTTCTAACATGAGAAAATATTGTTTCACTGAAAGAGTTGTAGATACTTGGAATAAACTTCCATGCCAGGGATAAACATATATACATCCTAAGATAAAATACAGGAAATAGTATAAGAGCAGACGAGATGGATCATGAGGTCTTTTTCTGCCGTCAGTCTTCTATGTTTCTAACATGAGAAAATATTATTTCACTGAAATAGTAGTAGATGCTTGGAACAAACTTCCATGCCTGGGATAAACATATATCAATCCTAAGATAAAATTCAGGAAATAGTATAAGGGCAGACGAGATGGATCATGAGGTCTTTTTCTGCCGTCAGTCTTCTGTTTGTAAAAATGAGAAAATATTGTTTCACTGAAAGAGTTGTAGATGGTTGGAACAAACTTCCATGCCAGGGATAAACATATATCCATCCTGAGATAAAATACAGGAAATAGTATAAGGGCAGACGAGATGGACCATGAGGTCTTTTTCTGCCGTCAGTCTTCTATTTTTCTAACATGAGAAAATGTTATTTCATTGTAAGAGTAGTAGATGCTTGGAACAAACTTCCATGCGTGGAATAAACATATATCCATCCTAAGGTAAAATACAGGAAATAGTATAAGGGTAGACGAGATGGACCATGAGGTCTTTTTCTGCCGTCAGTCTTCTATTTTTCTAACATGAGAATATATTATTTCACTGAAAGAGTGGTAGATGCTTGGAACAAACTTCCATGCGTGGAATAAACATATATCCATCCTAAGGTAAAATACAGGAAATAGTATAAGGGTAGACGAGATGGACCATGAGGTCTTTTTCTGCCGTCAGTCTTCTATTTTTCTAACATGAGAATATATTATTTCACTGAAAGAGTGGTAGATGCTTGGAACAAACTTCCATGCCTGGGATAAACATATATCCATCCTAAGGTAAAATACAGGAAATAGTATAAGGGTAGACGAGATGGACCATGAGGTCTTTTTCTGCCGTCAGTCTTCTATTTTTCTAACATGAGAAAATGTTATTTCAATGAAAGAGTGGTAGATGCTTGGAACAAACTTCCATGCCTGGGATAAACATATATCCATCCTAAGATAAAATTAAGGAAATAGTATAAGGGCAGACGAGATGGACCATGAGGTCTTTTTCTGCCGTCAGTCTTCTATGTTTCTAACATGAGAAAATATTGTTTCACTGAAAGAGTTGTAGATGCTTGGGACAAACTTCCATGCCAGGGATAAACATATATCCATCCTAAGATAAAATACAGGAAATAGTGGAAAGGCAGACGAGATGGACCATAAGGTCTTTTTCTGCCGTCAGTCTTCTATGTTTCTAACATGAGAATATATTATTTCACTGAAAGAGTGGTAGATGCTTGGAACAAACTTCCATGCCTGGGATAAACATATATCCATCCTAAGGTAAAATACAGGAAATAGTATAAGGGCAGACGAGATGGACCATGAGGTCTTTTTCTGCCGTCAGTCTTCTATTTTTCTAACATGAGAAAATATTGTTTCACTGAAAGAGTTGTAGATACTTGGAATAAACTTCCATGCCAGGGATAAACATATATACATCCTAAGATAAAATACAGGAAATAGTATAAGAGCAGACGAGATGGATCATGAGGTCTTTTTCTGCCGTCAGTCTTCTATGTTTCTAACATGAGAAAATATTATTTCACTGAAATAGTAGTAGATGCTTGGAACAAACTTCCATGCCTGGGATAAACATATATCAATCCTAAGATAAAATTCAGGAAATAGTATAAGGGCAGACGAGATGGATCATGAGGTCTTTTTCTGCCGTCAGTCTTCTGTTTGTAAAAATGAGAAAATATTGTTTCACTGAAAGAGTTGTAGATGGTTGGAACAAACTTCCATGCCAGGGATAAACATATATCCATCCTGAGATAAAATACAGGAAATAGTATAAGGGCAGACGAGATGGACCATGAGGTCTTTTTCTGCCGTCAGTCTTCTATTTTTCTAACATGAGAAAATGTTATTTCATTGTAAGAGTAGTAGATGCTTGGAACAAACTTCCATGCGTGGAATAAACATATATCCATCCTAAGGTAAAATACAGGAAATAGTATAAGGGTAGACGAGATGGACCATGAGGTCTTTTTCTGCCGTCAGTCTTCTATTTTTCTAACATGAGAATATATTATTTCACTGAAAGAGTGGTAGATGCTTGGAACAAACTTCCATGCCTGGGATAAACATATATCCATCCTAAGGTAAAATACAGGAAATAGTATAAGGGTAGACGAGATGGACCATGAGGTCTTTTTCTGCCGTCAGTCTTCTATTTTTCTAACATGAGAAAATGTTATTTCAATGAAAGAGTGGTAGGTGCTTGGAACAAACTTCCATGCCTGGGATAAACATATATCCATCCTAAGATAAAATATAGGAAATAGTATAAGGGCAGACGAGATGGACCATGAGGTCTTTTTCTGCAGTCAGTCTTCTATGTTTCTAACATGAGAAAATATTATTTCACTGAAATAGTAGTAGATGCTTGGAACAAACTTCCATGCCTGGGATAAACATATATCAATCCTAAGATAAAATTCAGGAAATAGTATAAAGGCAGACGAGATGGATCATGAGGTCTTTTTCTGCCGTCAGTCTTCTGTTTGTAAAAATGAGAAAATATTGTTTCACTGAAAGAGTTGTAGATGGTTGGAACAAACTTCCATGCCAGGGATAAACATATATCCATCCTGAGATAAAATACAGGAAATAGTATAAGGGCAGACGAGATGGACCATGAGGTCTTTTTCTGCCGTCAGTCTTCTATTTTTCTAACATGAGAAAATGTTATTTCATTGTAAGAGTAGTAGATGCTTGGAACAAACTTCCATGCCTGGAATAAACATATATCCATCCTAAGGTAAAATACAGGAAATAGTATAAGGGTAGACGAGATGGACCATGAGGTCTTTTTCTGCCGTCAGTCTTCTATTTTTCTAACATGAGAATATATTATTTCACTGAAAGAGTGGTAGATGCTTGGAACAAACTTCCATGCCTGGGATAAACATATATCCATCCTATGGTAAAATACAGGAAATAGTATAAGGGTAGACGAGATGGACCATGAGGTCTTTTTCTGCCGTCAGTCTTCTATTTTTCTAACATGAGAAAATGTTATTTCAATGAAAGAGTGGTAGGTGCTTGGAACAAACTTCCATGCCTGGGATAAACATATATCCATCCTAAGATAAAATATAGGAAATAGTATAAGGGCAGACGAGATGGACCATGAGGTCTTTTTCTGCAGTCAGTCTTCTATTTTTCTTACATGAGAAAATATTATTTCACTGAAATAGTAGTAGATGCTTGGAACAAACTTCCATGCCTGGGATAAACATATATCAATCCTAAGATAAAATTCAGGAAATAGTATAAGGGCAGACGAGATGGATCATGAGGTCTTTTTCTGCCGTCAGTCTTCTGTTTGTAAAAATGAGAAAATATTGTTTCACTGAAAGAGTTGTAGATGGTTGGAACAAACTTCCATGCCAGGGATAAACATATATCCATCCTGAGATAAAATACAGGAAATAGTATAAGGGCAGACGAGATGGACCATGAGGTCTTTTTCTGCCGTCAGTCTTCTATTTTTCTAACATGAGAAAATGTTATTTCATTGTAAGAGTGGTAGATGCTTGGAACAAACTTCCATGCCTGGGATAAACATATATCTATCCTAAGATAAAATACAGGAAATAGTATAAGAGCAGACGAGATGGACCATGAGGTCTTTTTCTGCCGTTAGTCTTCTATTTTTCTAACATGAGAAAATATTATTTCACTGAAAGAGTGGTAGATGCTTGGAACAAACTTCCATGCCTGGGATAAACATATATCCATCCTAAGGTAAAATACAGGAAATAGTATAAGGGTAGACGAGATGGACCATGAGGTCTTTTTCTGCCGTCAGTCTTCTATTTTTCTAACATGAGAAAATGTTATTTCAATGAAAGAGTGGTAGGTGCTTGGAACAAACTTCCATGCCTGGGATAAACATATATCCATCCTAAGATAAAATATAGGAAATAGTATAAGGGCAGACGAGATGGACCATGAGGTCTTTTTCTGCAGTCAGTCTTCTATGTTTCTAACATGAGAAAATATTATTTCACTGAAATAGTAGTAGATGCTTGGAACAAACTTCCATGCCTGGGATAAACATATATCAATCCTAAGATAAAATTCAGGAAATAGTATAAAGGCAGACGAGATGGATCATGAGGTCTTTTTCTGCCGTCAGTCTTCTGTTTGTAAAAATGAGAAAATATTGTTTCACTGAAAGAGTTGTAGATGGTTGGAACAAACTTCCATGCCAGGGATAAACATATATCCATCCTGAGATAAAATACAGGAAATAGTATAAGGGCAGACGAGATGGACCATGAGGTCTTTTTCTGCCGTCAGTCTTCTATTTTTCTAACATGAGAAAATGTTATTTCATTGTAAGAGTAGTAGATGCTTGGAACAAACTTCCATGCCTGGAATAAACATATATCCATCCTAAGGTAAAATACAGGAAATAGTATAAGGGTAGACGAGATGGACCATGAGGTCTTTTTCTGCCGTCAGTCTTCTATTTTTCTAACATGAGAATATATTATTTCACTGAAAGAGTGGTAGATGCTTGGAACAAACTTCCATGCCTGGGATAAACATATATCCATCCTAAGGTAAAATACAGGAAATAGTATAAGTGTAGACGAGATGGACCATGAGGTCTTTTTCTGCCGTCAGTCTTCTATTTTTCTAACATGAGAAAATGTTATTTCAATGAAAGAGTGGTAGGTGCTTGGAACAAACTTCCATGCCTGGGATAAACATATATCCATCCTAAGATAAAATATAGGAAATAGTATAAGGGCAGACGAGATGGACCATGAGGTCTTTTTCTGCAGTCAGTCTTCTATTTTTCTTACATGAGAAAATATTATTTCACTGAAATAGTAGTAGATGCTTGGAACAAACTTCCATGCCTGGGATAAACATATATCAATCCTAAGATAAAATTCAGGAAATAGTATAAGGGCAGACGAGATGGATCATGAGGTCTTTTTCTGCCGTCAGTCTTCTGTTTGTAAAAATGAGAAAATATTGTTTCACTGAAAGAGTTGTAGATGGTTGGAACAAACTTCCATGCCAGGGATAAACATATATCCATCCTGAGATAAAATACAGGAAATAGTATAAGGGCAGACGAGATGGACCATGAGGTCTTTTTCTGCCGTCAGTCTTCTATTTTTCTAACATGAGAAAATGTTATTTCATTGTAAGAGTGGTAGATGCTTGGAACAAACTTCCATGCCTGGGATAAACATATATCTATCCTAAGATAAAATACAGGAAATAGTATAAGAGCAGACGAGATGGACCATGAGGTCTTTTTCTGCCGTTAGTCTTCTATTTTTCTAACATGAGAAAATATTATTTCACTGAAAGAGTGGTAGATGCTTGGAACAAACTTCCATGCCTGGGATAAACATATATCCATCCTAAGATAAAATACAGGAAATAGTATAAGGGCAGACGAGATGGACCATGAGGTATTTATCTGCCGTCAGTCTTCTATTTTTCTAACATGAGAAAATATTATTTCACTGAAAGAGTGGTAGATGCTTGGAAAAAACTTCCATGCCTGGGATAAACATATATCCATCCTAAGATATAATTCAGGAAATAGTATAAGGGCAGATGAGATGGATCATGAGGTCTTTTTCTGCCGTCAGTCTTCTATGTTTCTAACATGAGAAAATATTATTTCACTGAAATAGTAGTAGATGCTTGGAACAAACTTCCATGCCTGGGATAAACATATATCCATCCTAAGATAAAATACAGAAAATAGTATAAGGGCAGACGAGATGGATCATGAGGTCTTTTTCTGCCGTCAGTCTTCTATGTTTCTAACATGAGAAAATATTATTTCACTGAAATAGTAGTAGATGCTTGGAACAAACTTCCATGCCAGGGATAAACATATATCAATCCTAAGATAAAATTCAGGAAATAGTATAAAGGCAGACGAGATGGATCATGAGGTCTTTTTCTGCCGTCAGTCTTCTGTTTGTAAAAATGAGAAAATATTGTTTCACTGAAAGAGTTGTAGATGGTTGGAACAAACTTCCATGCCAGGGATAAACATATATCCATCCTGAGATAAAATACAGGAAATAGTATAAGGGCAGACGAGATGGACCATGAGGTCTTTTTCTGCCGTCAGTCTTCTATTTTTCTAACATGAGAAAATGTTATTTCATTGTAAGAGTAGTAGATGCTTGGAACAAACTTCCATGCCTGGAATAAACATATATCCATCCTAAGGTAAAATACAGGAAATAGTATAAGTGTAGACGAGATGGACCATGAGGTCTTTTTCTGCCGTCAGTCTTCTATTTTTCTAACATGAGAAAATGTTATTTCAATGAAAGAGTGGTAGGTGCTTGGAACAAACTTCCATGCCTGGGATAAACATATATCCATCCTAAGATAAAATATAGGAAATAGTATAAGGGCAGACGAGATGGACCATGAGGTCTTTTTCTGCAGTCAGTCTTCTATTTTTCTTACATGAGAAAATATTATTTCACTGAAATAGTAGTAGATGCTTGGAACAAACTTCCATGCCTGGGATAAACATATATCAATCCTAAGATAAAATTCAGGAAATAGTATAAGGGCAGACGAGATGGATCATGAGGTCTTTTTCTGCCGTCAGTCTTCTGTTTGTAAAAATGAGAAAATATTGTTTCACTGAAAGAGTTGTAGATGGTTGGAACAAACTTCCATGCCAGGGATAAACATATATCCATCCTGAGATAAAATACAGGAAATAGTATAAGGGCAGACGAGATGGACCATGAGGTCTTTTTCTGCCGTCAGTCTTCTATTTTTCTAACATGAGAAAATGTTATTTCATTGTAAGAGTGGTAGATGCTTGGAACAAACTTCCATGCCTGGGATAAACATATATCTATCCTAAGATAAAATACAGGAAATAGTATAAGAGCAGACGAGATGGACCATGAGGTCTTTTTCTGCCGTTAGTCTTCTATTTTTCTAACATGAGAAAATATTATTTCACTGAAAGAGTGGTAGATGCTTGGAACAAACTTCCATGCCTGGGATAAACATATATCCATCCTAAGATAAAATACAGGAAATAGTATAAGGGCAGACGAGATGGACCATGAGGTATTTTTCTGCCGTCAGTCTTCTATTTTTCTAACATGAGAAAATATTATTTCACTGAAAGAGTGGTAGATGCTTGGAAAAAACTTCCATGCCTGGGATAAACATATATCCATCCTAAGATATAATTCAGGAAATAGTATAAGGGCAGATGAGATGGATCATGAGGTCTTTTTCTGCCGTCAGTCTTCTATGTTTCTAACATGAGAAAATATTATTTCACTGAAATAGTAGTAGATGCTTGGAACAAACTTCCATGCCTGGGATAAACATATATCCATCCTAAGATAAAATACAGAAAATAGTATAAGGGCAGACGAGATGGATCATGAGGTCTTTTTCTGCCGTCAGTCTTCTATGTTTCTAACATGAGAAAATATTATTTCACTGAAATAGTAGTAGATGCTTGGAACAAACTTCCATGCCAGGGATAAACATATATCCATCCTAAGATAAAATTCAGGAAATAGTATAAGGGCAGACGAGATGGACCATGAGGTCTTTTTCTGCCGTCAGTCTTTTTTTTTTCTAACATGAGAAAATATTATTTCACTGAAATAGTTGTAGACATGACCACCGGAGGGCAGGTTTCTATCATTAACAATGCTGAATCAGGCATAGCGGGCTTAATGTGATGGCGGGACCTTGTCTGTGGCGGCCCCGGCCCTCTGTAACCAACTCCCCCCAGAGATTAGAATTGCCCCCACCCTCCTTGCCTTTCAGGACTGGTCCCCCATTCCTTTGATGTAGCAAACCCGCGTCATCGCTTGTTAATATTAATAAGGCGTTAATAATAAAGATATCAGATAATAAAGTTAAAATCCAATAGATTTCTTTTTGCCTCCGCAAAATGCCGGACGTGACCACCGCAGGGCAGGTTTCTATCATTAACAATGCTGAATCAGGCATAGCGGGGTTAATGTGATGGCGGGACCTTCTCTGTGGCGGCCCCGGCCCTCTGGAACCAACTCTCCCCAGATATTAGAATTGCCCCCACCCTCCTTGCCTTTCAGGACTGCTCCCCCATTCCTTTGATGTAGCCAACCCTCATCATCGCTCGGTGATATTAATAAGGCATTAATAATAAATATATAGGATAATAAAATTAAAATCCAATTTAAAAAGTGTATTTATTTGTGTGCCTGCGATACCGGATGCGACCACAGGAGGGCAGTTTTCTAACATTAACAATGCTGAATCAGGCATAGCAGCAAAAAAAAAAAAAAAAGCCTGGCATCTGGAACTGACCCACCCACCCCAGGGAAGGGGAGGGTTAGGGTTCATAGGGAAGGGGAGGGTTAGGGAAGGGGGGGTTAGGGTTCATAGGGAAGGGGAGGGTTAGGGTTCATAGGGAAGGGGAGGGTTAGGGTTCATAGGGAAGGGGAGGGTTAGGGAAGGGGAGGGTTAGGGTTATTAGGGAAGGGGAGGGTTAGGGTTATTAGGGAAGAGGAGGGGCCCGGCATCTGGACTTGGCCCACCCACCCTAAGGATGGGGAGGGTTAGGGTTAATGTGATGGCGGGACCCAGGGGAAGAGCCTTCTCTGTGGCGGCCCCGGCGCTCTGGAACCAACTCCCCCCAGAGATTAGAATTGCCCCCACCCTCCTTGCCTTTCGTAAGCTACTCAAAAGCCACCTCTGCCGCCAGGCACGGGGCAATTCTAGAATTTCCTGGAATTTTCTAGAATTTTCCGGAATTTTGTACAATTTTCTGGCCTTGCCCCCCCCCCCGAGCCTCCCCCCCCCCTGCTGGCGTCGTGCGCGTGTTAGGAACGTCGGCCTCCGTGCAGGAGTGAAAACCGCACGAGTTTCCTCAGGGCGGGACTGGGCGGGCGGTCTTGAGGTCGGCAGAAGCGCGCAGGGTTCGAGACGCTCGCGGGCAGCCATGCCGACCGGGAGCAGCAGCGCGAGCACAGGGGAGGTCGAGTCCGCTGTGGCCGACGCGGCCGAAACCAGCATGGTGGAGGAGAAGGCGCGCCTGGAGGTGGAGGGCCGCATCATCGCTTGTTAATATTAATAAGGCGTTAATAATAAAGATATCGGATAATAAAATTAAAATCCAATAGATTTCTTTTTGCGTCCGCAAAATACCGGACGTGACCACCGGAGGGCAGTTTTCTATCATTAACAATTCTGAATCAGGCATAGCAGGGTTAATGTGATGGCGGGACCTTCTCTGTGGTGGCCCCGGCCCTGTGGAACCAACTCCCACTTGAGATTAGAATTGCCCCCACCCTCCTTGCCTTTCGGGATTGCTCCCTACCGGACGTGACCACCGGAGGGCAGTTTTCTATCATTAACAATGCTGAATCAGGCATAGCAGGGTTAATGTGATGGCGGGACCTTCTCTGTGGCGGCCCCGGCCCTCTGGAACCAACTCCCCCCAGAGATTAGAATTGCCCCCACCCTCCTTGCCTTTCAGGATTGCTCCCCCATTCCTTTGATGTAGCAAACCGCATCACGGCTTGTTAATATTAATAAGGCATTAATAATAAAGATATCGGATAATAAAATTAAAATCCAATTTAAAAAGTAGATTTCTTTTTGTGTCCGCAATACGTGACCACCGGAGGGCAGTTCTCTATCATTAGCAATTCTGAATCAGGCATAGCAGGGTTAATGTGATGGCGGGACCTTCTCTGTGGCGGCCCCGGCCCTCTGGAACAAACTCCCCCCAGAGATTAGAATTGCCCCCACCCTCCTTGCCTTTCAGGATTGCTCCCCCATTCCTTTGATGTAGCAAACCCGCATCATCGGTTGTTAAAAATAAAGATATCGGATAATAAAATTAAAATCCAATTCTGTAGATTTCTTTTGGCGTCCGCAATACCGGAGGTGACCACCGGAGGGCTGTTTTCTATCATTAACAATGCTGAATCAGGCATAGTGGGGTCAATGTGATATCGGGACCTTCTCTGTGGCGGCCCCGGCCCTCTGGAACCAACTCCCCCCAGAGATTAGAATGGCCCCCACCCTCGTTGCCTTTTGTAAGCTACTGAAAACCCACCTCTGCCGTCAGGCATGGGGCAGTTCTAGAATTTTCCGGAATTTCCTGGAATTTTCTAGAATTTTCCGGAATTTTGTAGTATTTTCTGGAATTTTCTGCCCCCCCCAGCCCCCCCCCCCCTGCGGGCGTCGTGCGTGTGTTTGGAGCGTCGGTCTCAGTGCAGGAGTGAAAACCGCGCGAGTTTCCTCAGGATGGGATTGAGTGGTCGCTCTTGAGCCCTCTAGAAGCGTGCAGGGTTCGAGACGCTCGCGGGCAGCCATGCCGACCGGGAGCAGCAGCCCGAGCGCAGGGGAGGCCGAGTCCGCTGTGGCCGAGGCGGCCGAAACCAGCATGGAGGAGGCGGCGGCGGCGGCGGTCATCACGGCGGCCATGCGGCAGGAGAAGGCGCGCCTGGAGGCTGAGGGCCGCGAGACGGAGCGGCGGAGGGCGGCGGAGGTGCGGGGCCCGTGCGCTCGGAGGGGCTGGGACGGGGCTCCGGGGCGGGAGGAGGCGGAGGAGCCCCGGAGAGACTTCGTAGTGGTTTCATTTATTTTAATTTTCTCACATGAAACCGGGATTGAGCGCCTCAACTTTCCCTCCAGAAACGAGGGAATTGTCTTCACGCAGCCTCGGAGCTTTGTGTGCCGCCAAATACGCACTTGACTTGACTTGCATTTATTCCACTTCGACGACGCCCAGCAAGTTAATGAAATAAAATAAATGTTTCTCCATTTCCCCCTTGCGTCGTTTTTCCCCTCGAGCAGAGAGCAGCAAGGGTGGGGGGCACCTGGGCAGCCTGCAAAAACCGCTTCGGTTTTAGATGTTTCCCCCCCCTCGCTAAAATTTTGTCCCTCAGCTTTATTTGTGGTCCAGGGTTTTTTTGGTACACAATAAATTCAGAGATCCATCCCCTCCGCCCAAATTACTACTAGTAGTACTAGTACTACTATGACTACTACTACTACTACTAGTAGTAGTAGTATTTATTGCATTTATATCCCACCCCTCTCCAAGGAGTCAGGACAGAATTTAAAATTCTTGTAAAAAACATGCAAATAAAATTAAACCTCCTTTAACTCCCCCCAACTGCCTGCAAGCCTACATTTTCCCCTGCCTTGCTGAAAGTTGACATCTAATGTTAGAAATGTGGGAAATTTATTGTTTATACTGTATTTATTTATTTATTTATTCATTCATTCATTTATTCAGACAATCACCCACAACATAAAGTAATACGTCAGCCAACCTGGCCTATGTATGAAAACGTGTGTTTGCCTGTTTGAATGGGGCTGATTGATTTTTAAAAATGGGGTTTAGATTAACTAGTTGTAAATTTAATTGGATTAGGATATATAGATAGATAGAGAGATAGATAGATAGATGAGGACTGGGGCGGCTTAGCACCCCAGTCATCCATCCATCCATCCTATCTATCTATCTATCTATCTATCTATCTATCTATCTATCTATCTATCTATCTATCTATCTATCTATCTATCTAATCTATCTAATCTATCCTAATATATAATATGTTCCAAGCCGCCCCAGTCCTCACAGAGGGGCGGCATATAAATCCAAATAAAATCACAATCGTGATTGACAGGGAGGAATTATATATTGGCAAATAGAAAATAAATCAAATCTGATGTACTCGGAACACCCTCACCATATTACAACAATATAACATGTTTATATATCTGACACTGTATGTAGAAAATTAAGAGCCAAACAGCTGCTCTGGATGAGTAGCTGCTTTGGTTGAATAAAAGGCTGTACTGTATTTCCAGTGGGTCCTTGAAGGAAAGAGTAGGGATGAACTATTCTTTAATTGGTGAAAGATAATACAAATGTTTATATTTCCAATAGCACGTTCAGTTAATGTCGATATTTATAATTGATTACTTTTTTCCCCCTCACAGGCTTACATGAATATGGACAGAGATTGAAATGAGATGCGCTACAAGAGACTTCAACACTTGCTTGAAAAAAGCAACATCTACTCAAAGTTCTTGCTGACTAAGATGGAACAGCAGCAATTGGAGGTGAGCAGCATTTAAAAATAGAAGCTAGATATATGGAATCTGTCTAGTAATGCATTTCAGATAAAGCTTCCATAATATCATTTGTCATTGGAATTAAAAACATCTAGGTTCTGGTCATTTTTATTGGATTTCAGGGCATAGCTTTGGCCTAATATAAATGAGTCCACCTGTGTTTGTGTAGATACACAACACCCACAAATTCACGCATACATGACCGAAGGCTAGTTTGGCCTACAGGTTAATGGGAGATCTGAATTCCAGTCCTGCCTTATGCAGGCAAGCCAACCACATTCATTCTCTTTCGGCTTAGGAAGAAGTAATTGGCAAACCACTTCCAAACACTGTGCTAGAAGACTTGTCCTTATAGTTACCAGGACTCAAGACAGACTCAAGCGTGTCTTCACGCAAGAATTCACGTAGCCATAGCAAGCTGATGCTGAGCTGCTATTTTTGAACTAGAGTCAGAAAGAACCACCTTTGCCAGACCAAGCCTCGAATACAGCTCATCTGTCTGGAACCCCCACCGCATTTCCGACATAAACACTCTAGAAAACATCCAGAGATATTTTTTTAGAAGAGCCCTCCACTCCTCCACTCGTAACAGAATACCCTACGTAACTAGACTTACAATCCTAAGTTTAGAAAGCTTAGACCTACATCCCCTTAAACACGACAACCAAAGCCCATAAAATCATCTGCTACAACGTCCTTCCCGCCAAAGACTACTTCAGCTTCAACCACAACAACACACGAGCACACAACAGATACAAACTTAAAGTAAACCGCTCTAAACTTGACTGCAGGGAATACAAATTTAGTAACCGAGTAGTTGATGCCTGGAACTCACTACCAGACTCTGTAGCATCACCTCTTAACCCCCAAAACTTTACCCTTAGATTATCTACTTTTGACCTCTCCTGATTCCCTAGAGGTTAGTAAGGGGCGTGCATAAGCGCACCAGCGTGCCTTCCATCCCCTGTCTTAATGTTTCTCTTTTACTAGTATCCTGTATATAAATATTATTATATCTCTGTATACCACCAATCCATACTTGACAAAACAAACAAATAAATAAAATAAATAGATGTAGCACCATATCTAATCCATAAACAACTACTTATGCTTAACGGGACGGTCAACTTCTTTCAACTTTTTGTAAGCCGGCTATTGTGGCCAAGAAGTGGAGCTCTTGCCTCACTATCGGGAGTTTGTGAGTTTGATCCTAGGTAGAAGCAGATGTAGGGTCTCCTGCTTGGACTAGATGACCTGTAAGGTCCTTCCAACTCTTAATCCGTTAAATTCTTAAAAATAGAGTTTGAAAAAAGTCAAACAGCTTTCACTCCCCCCCGAACATTCTTAAGCTGTCATGACACTACTGAAATAAGGGCCACAGAACGAGGAGACGCAGGGGCTCCCATTTCACAGGCTTTCCGGTCTTATCCCAACGCACATAACGGGATTGTGTTTACGTATGATTCCCGGGAACAGTACGTATTCTGATTAAACAGTTTCTATTAATTGGCCTGGCTTTAATTTTTTCTCATTTTTCAGCAGTTTAGCTCCTTAACCACCAGCTAAACTCTAGGTTTTGTTGTTGTCACAAATCCTCTGGTTCGTGGCCTTGTTATCTTGCCTTCCAGTATAAGCAGAACAAAGTTTCATCCTAACGTCCAATTGCATTGCTGTTCTACTATGACACCCTTGATTCTGACTTTCTGTTCCTATACGTTCTCTCCTGGGTTGATAACAAAGTATACATTATATACCGCTCAAAAAAAATAAATAAAGGGAACACTTAAACAGCAGAATAGAACTCCAAGTAAATCAAACTTTTGTGAAATCAAACCGTCCACTTAGGAAGCAACACTGATTGACAGTCAATTATACAGGCCGTTGTGCACATTCAACTTTGTACAGAACGAAGCGTTCAGTGAGAATATTTCATTCATTCAGATCTAGAGTGTGTTATTTGAAGGTTCCCTTTATTTTTATTTTTTGAGCAGTGTACTTTATAAAGCATAAAAAGATGTTGAGACTTTGGGAAAGGTGCAGAGAAGGACAAGTAAGAAGATTCAAGACCTGGCGGCTAAAACATAGGAAGAACGGTTGGAGGATTTGGGTTTGGCTAATCTAGAGAAAAGAAGGATTAGTGGGGACATGATAGCAGCATCCCAATATTTGAGAGGCTGCCATAAAGAAGAGGGTATCAAATTATTCCCCAAAGCACTGAAAGGCAGGACCAAAAACGATGGAAACTAATCAAAGAGAAGCAACCTGGCATTGAGAAACTGCCTAACAGCGAGGGCAATTAACCAACGGGACAGCTGGCCTTTGGACATCGAGGGTGCTTTAGGGAAGAAGCGACTAGCCTGAAACGGTATAGGATTTCCTGCTTGAGCAGGGGGCTGGATTAGAAGACCTCCAAGGTCCCTTCCAGCTTTATTCTGATTCATGATAGGAAAAAAAAATCATCTAAGTTAAATTGAATGTCTCATTCCAAGGACTGCCTAAACCTCTAAGGCAGCGATTTGTTTGTTTATTTCTTTGTAAAATTTATACGTACCCAACTTCACATTGGACTCTGGGCGGCTTACAATAAAAACAATAGCGAACCTTTTTTGGTTCTCGTGGCAAAAGGGGGGGGAGGGTGCGTGCCCATACCCATAATCCCATGCATGGCTCCCAGCACGCGATGGCACAGCCTTTGGGGAGGGGGAAAATGGCCTCCCCCACCCCACCCTGGAGGCTGAAACAGGATGTATCCTGACTCCCAGTGGGCCCAGAAGGCCCAACTGGTGCGCCGGACCTCAGCCTGCGTGTCCACCCATATGACTCCATGTGCCACTTGTGACACGCGTCCCATAGGTTTGCCATCATGGCTTTGAGGTACAGTATTTGCTATTAAAATGAAAATAATCTCAAATGCCAAAGTAGAGAGGTACATCAAATTTTGAAGTTCACTTGTCTGTGCATAAAAAACGATTGATTTGTAAAAAAGTTAGGGTTAGGGTTAGGGTTAAGGTGATGGCGGGACCCAGGGGAAGAGCCTTCTCTGTGGCGGCCCCGGCCCTCTGGAACCACCTCCCCCCAGAGATTAGAATTGCCCCCACCCTCCTTGCCTTTCAGGAATGCTCCCCCATTCCTTTGATGTAGCCAACCCGCATCATCGCTTGTTGATGTTAATAAGGCTTTAATAATAAAGATATCGGATAATAAAATTAAAATCCGATAGATTTCTTTTCGCCTCCGCGAAACACCGGACGTGACCACCGGAGGGCAGGTTTCTATCATTAACAATGTCGAATCAGGCATAGCGGGGTTAATGTGATGGCGGGACCTTCTCTGTGGCGGCCCCGGCCCTCTGGAACCAACTCCCCCCAGAGATTAGAATTGCCCCCACCCTCCTTGCCTTTCAGGACTGCTCCCCCATTCCTTTGATGTAGCCAACCCGCATCATCGCTTGTTGATGTTAATAAGGCGTCAATAATAAAGATATCGGATAATAAAATTAAAATCCGATAGATTTCTTTTCGCCTCCGCGAAACACCGGACGTGACCACCGGAGGGCAGGTTTCTATCATTAACAATGCCGAGTCAGGCATAGCGGGGTTAACGTGATGGCGGGACCTTCTCTGTGGTGGCCCCGGCCCTCGGGAACCAACTCCCCCCAGAGATTAGAATTGCCCCCACCCTCCTTGCCTTTCAGGACTGCTCCCCCATTCCTTTGATGTAGCCAACCCGCTTGTTGATGTTAGTAAGGCGTTAATAATAACGATATCGGATAATAAAATTAAAATCCGATAGATTTCTTTTCGCCTCCGCGAAACACTGGACGTGACCACCGGAGGGCAGGTTTCTATCATTAACAATGCCGAGTCAGGCATAGCGGGGTTAATGTGATGACGGGACCTTCTCTGTGGCGGTCCCGGCCCTCTGGAACCAACTCCCCCCAGAGATTAGAATTGCCCCCACCCTTCTTGCCTTTCAGGACTGCTCCCCCATTCCTTTGATGTAGCCAACCCGCTTGTTGATGTTAGTAAGGCGTTAATAATAACGATATCGGATAATAAAATTAAAATCCGAGATTTCTTTTTGCCTCCGCGAAACACCGGACGTGACCACCGGAGTGCAGGTTTCTATCATTAACAATGCCGAGTCAGGCATAGCGGGGTTAATGTGATGGTGCGACCTTCTCTGTGGCGGCCCCGGCCCTCTGGAACCAACTCCCCCCAGAGATTAGAATTGCCCCCACCCTCCTTGCCTTTCAGGACTGCTCCCCCATTCCTTTGATGTAGCCAACCCGCATCATCGCTTGTTGATGTTATTAAGGCGTTAATAATAACGATATCGGATAATAAAATTAAAATCCGAGATTTCTTTTCGCCTCCGCGAAACACCGGACGTGACCACCGGAGGGCAGGTTTCTATCATTAACAATGCCGAGTCAGGCATAGTGGGGTTAAGGTGATGGCGGGACCTTCTCTGTGGTGGCCCCGGCCCTCTGGAACCAACTCCCCCCAGAGATTAGAATTGCCCCCACCCTCCTTGCCTTTCAGGACTGCTCCCCCATTCCTTTGATGTAGCCAACCCGCTTGTTGATGTTAGTAAGGCGTTAATAATAACGATATCGGATAATAAAATTAAAATCCGATAGATTTCTTTTCGCCTCCGCGAAACACCGAACGTGACCACCGGAGGGCAGGTTTCTCTCATTAACAATGCCGAGTCAGGCATAGCGGGGTTAATGTGATGGCGGGACCTTCTCTGTGGCGGCCCCGGCCTTCTGGAACCAACTCCCCCCAGAGATTAGAATTGCCCCCACCCTCCTTGCCTTTCAGGACTGCTCCCCCATTCCTTTGATGTAGCCAACCCGCATCATCGCTTGTTGATGTTATTAAGGCGTTAATAATAACGATATCGGATAATAAAATTAAAATCCGAGATTTCTTTTCGCCTCCGCGAAACACCGGACGTGACCACCGGAGGGCAGGTTTCTATCATTAACAATGCCGAGTCAGGCATAGCGGGGTTAATGTGGTGACGGGACCTTCTCTGTGGCGGTCCCGGCCCTCTGGAACCAACTCCCCCCAGAGATTAGAATTGCCCCCACCCTTCTTGCCTTTCAGGACTGCTCCCCCATTCCTTTGATGTAGCCAACCCGCATCATCGCTTGTTGATGTTATTAAGGCGTTAATAATAACGATATCTGATAATAAAATTAAAATCCGATAGATTTCTTTTCGCCTCCGCGAAACACCGGACGTGACCACCGGAGGGCAGGTTTCTATCATTAACAATGCCGAGTCAGGCATAGCGGGGCTAATGTGATGGCGGGACCTTCTCTGTGGTGGCCCCGGCCCTCTGGAACCAACTCCCCCCAGAGATTAGAATTGCCCCCACCCTCCTTGCCTTTCAGGACTGCTCCCCCATTCCTTTGATGTAGCCAACCCGCTTGTTGATGTTAGTAAGGCGTTAATAATAACGATATCGGATAATAAAATTAAAATCCGAGATTTCTTTTTGCCTCCGCGAAACACCGGACGTGACCACCGGAGTGCAGGTTTCTATCATTAACAATGCCGAGTCAGGCATAGCGGGGTTAATGTGATGGTGCGACCTTCTCTGTGGCGGCCCCGGCCCTCTGGAACCAACTCCCCCCAGAGATTAGAATTGCCCCCACCCTCCTTGCCTTTCAGGACTGCTCCCCCATTCCTTTGATGTAGCCAACCCACATCATCGCTTGTTGATGTTAATAAGGCGTTAATAATAAAGATATCGGATAATAAAATTTAAATCCGATAGATTTCTTTTCGCCTCCGCGAAACACCGGACGTGACCACCGAGGGCAGGTTTCTATCATTAACAATGCCGAGTCAGGCATATCGGGGTTAATGTGATGGCGGGACCTTCTCTGTGGCGGCCCCAGCCCTCTGGAACCAACTCCCCCCAGAGATTAGAATTGCCCCCACCCTCCTTGCCTTTCAGGACTGCTCCCCCATTCCTTTGATGTAGCCAACCCGCATCATCGCTTGTTGATGTTAGTAAGGCGTTAATAATAACGATATCGGATAATAAAATTAAAATCCGATAGATTTCTTTTCGCCTCCGCGAAACACCGGACGTGACCACCGGAGGGCAGGTTTCTATCATTAACAATGCCGAGTCAAGTATAGCGGGGTTAATGTGATGGCGGGACATTCTCTGTGGCGGCCCCGGCCCTCTGGAACCAACTCCCCCCAGAGATTAGAATTGCCCCCACCCTCCTTGCCTTTCAGGACTGCTCCCCCATTCCTTTGATGTAGCCAACCCGCATCATCGCTTGTTGATGTTAATAAGGCGTCAATAATAAAGATATCGGATAATAAAATTAAAATCCGATAGATTTCTTTTCGCCTCCGCGAAACACCGGACGTGACCACCGGAGGGCAGGTTTCTCTCATTAACAATGCCGAGTCAGGCATAGCGGGGTTAATGTGATGGCGGGACCTTCTCTGTGGCGGCCCCGGCCTTCTGGAACCAACTCCCCCCAGAGATTAGAATTGCCCCCACCCTCCTTGCCTTTCAGGACTGCTCCCCCATTCCTTTGATGTAGCCAACCCGCATCATCGCTTGTTGATGTTAGTAAGGCGTTAATAATAACGATATCGGATAATAAAATTAAAATCCGAGATTTCTTTTCGCCTCCGCGAAACACCGGACGTGACCACCGGAGGGCAGGTTTCTATCATTAACAATGCCGAGTCAGGCATAGCGGGGTTAATGTGATGGCGGGACCTTCTCTGTGGCGGCCCCGGCCCTCTGGAACCAACTCCCCCCAGAGATTAGAATTGCCCCCACCTTTCTTGCCTTTCAGGACTGCTCCCCCATTCCTTTGATGTAGCCAACCCGCATCATCGCTTGTTGATGTTATTAAGGCGTTAATAATAACGATATCGGATAATAAAATTAAAATCCGATAGATTTCTTTTCGCCTCCGCGAAACACTGGACGTGACCACCGGAGGGCAGGTTTCTATCATTAACAATGCCGAGTCAGGCATAGCGGGGTTAATGTGATGACGGGACCTTCTCTGTGGCGGTCCCGGCCCTCTGGAACCAACTCCCCCCAGAGATTAGAATTGCCCCCACCCTCCTTGCCTTTCAGGACTGCTCCCCCATTCTTTTGATGTAGCCAACCCGCTTGTTGATGTTAGTAAGGCGTTAATAATAACGATATCGGATAATAAAATTAAAATCCGATAGATTTCTTTTCGCCTCCGAGAAACACCGCACGTGACCACCGGAGGGCAGGTTTCTATCATTAACAATGCCGAGTCAGGCATAGCGGGGTTAATGTCATGGCGGGACCTTCTCTGTGGCGGCCCCGGCCCTCTGGAACCAACTCCCCCCAGAGATTAGAATTGCCCCCACCCTTCTTGCCTTTCAGGACTGCTCCCCCATTCCTTTGATGTAGCCAACCCGCATCATCGCTTGTTGATGTTATTAAGGCGTTAATAATAACGATATCTGATAATAAAATTAAAATCCGATAGATTTCTTTTCGCCTCCGCGAAACACCGGACGTGACCACCGGAGGGCAGGTTTCTATCATTAACAATGCCGAGTCAGGCATAGCGGGGTTAATGTGATGGCGGGACCTTCTCTGTGGCGGCCCCGGCCCTCTGGAACCAACTCCCCCCAGAGATTAGAATTGCCCCCACCCTCCTTGCCTTTCAGGACTGCTCCCCCATTCCTTTGATGTAGCCAACCCGCATCATCGCTTGTTGATGTTAGTAAGGCGTTAATAATAACGATATCGGATAATAAAATTAAAATCCGATAGATTTCTTTTCGCCTCCGCGAAACACTGGACGTGACCACCGGAGGGCAGGTTTCTATCATTAACAATGCCGAGTCAGGCATAGCGGGGTTAATGTGATGACGGGACCTTCTCTGTGGCGGTCCCGGCCCTCTGGAACCAACTCCCCCCAGAGATTAGAATTGCCCCCACCCTTCTTGCCTTTCAGGACTGCTCCCCCATTCCTTTGATGTAGCCAACCCGCATCATCGCTTGTTGATGTTATTAAGGCGTTAATAATAACGATATCTGATAATAAAATTAAAATCCGATAGATTTCTTTTCGCCTCCGCGAAACACCGGACGTGACCACCGGAGGGCAGGTTTCTATCATTAACAATGCCGAGTCAGGCATAGCGGGGTTAATGTGATGGCGGGACCTTCTCTGTGGTGGCCCCGGCCCTCTGGAACCAACTCCCCCCAGAGATTAGAATTGCCCCCACCCTCCTTGCCTTTCAGGACTGCTCCCCCATTCCTTTGATGTAGCCAACCCGCTTGTTGATGTTAGTAAGGCGTTAATAATAACGATATCGAATAATAAAATTAAAATCCGATAGATTTCTTTTCGCCTCCGCGAAACACCGGACGTGACCACCGGAGGGCAGGTTTCTATCATTAACAATGCCGAGTCAGGCATAGCGGGGTTAATGTGACTGCGGGACCTTCTCTGTGGCGGCCCCGGCCCTCTGGAACCAACTCCCCCCAGAGATTAGAATTGCCCCCACCCTCCTTGCCTTTCAGGACTGCTCCCCCATTCCTTTGATGTAGCCAACCCGCATCATCGCTTGTTGATGTTAATAAGGCGTTAATAATAACGATATCGGATAATAAAAT
Organism: Erythrolamprus reginae; assembly: GCF_031021105.1. Taxonomy (NCBI): domain Eukaryota; kingdom Metazoa; phylum Chordata; class Lepidosauria; order Squamata; family Dipsadidae; genus Erythrolamprus; species Erythrolamprus reginae. The sequence continues at coordinate 84,763 of NW_027248557.1, read as the reverse complement.
TAAAATCCGATAGATTTCTTTTCGCCTCCGCGAAACACCGGACGTGACCACCGGAGGGCAGGTTTCTATCATTAACAATGCCGAGTCAGGCATAGCGGGGTTAATTTGATGGCGGGACCTTCTCTGTGGTGGCCCCGGCCCTCTGGAACCAACTCCCCCCAGAGATTAGAATTGCCCCCACCCTCCTTGCCTTTCAGGACTGCTCCCCCATTCCTTTGATGTAGCCAACCCGCTTGTTGATGTTAGTAAGGCGTTAATAATAACGATATCGGATAATAAAATTAAAATCCGATAGATTTCTTTTCGCCTCCGCGAAACACTGGACGTGACCACCGGAGGGCAGGTTTCTATCATTAACAATGCCGAGTCAGGCATAGCGGGGTTAATGTGATGACGGGACCTTCTCTGTGGCGGTCCCGGCCCTCTGGAACCAACTCCCCCCAGAGATTAGAATTGCCCCCACACTTCTTGCCTTTCAGGACTGCTCCCCCATTCCTTTGATGTAGCCAACCCGCTTGTTGATGTTAGTCAGGCGTTAATAATAACGATATCGGATAATAAAATTAAAATCCGATAGATTTCTTTTCGCCTCCGCGAAACACTGGACGTGACCACCGGAGGGCAGGTTTCTATCATTAACAATGCCGAGTCAGGCATAGCGGGGTTAATGTGATGGCGGGACCTTCTCTGTGGTGGCCCCGGCCCTCTGGAACCAACTCCCCCCAGAGATTAGAGTTGCCCCCACCCTCCTTGCCTTTCAGGACTGCTCCCCCATTCCTTTGATGTAGCCAACCCGCTTGTTGATGTTAGTAAGGCGTTAATAATAACGATATCGGATAATAAAATTAAAATCCGATAGATTTCTTTTCACCTCCGAGAAACACCGCACGTGACCACCGGAGGGCAGGTTTCTATCATTAACAATGCCGAGTCAGGCATAGCGGGGTTAATGTCATGGCGGGACCTTCTCTGTGGCGGCCCCGGCCCTCTGGAACCAACTCCCCCCAGAGATTAGAATTGCCCCCACCCTCCTTGCCTTTCAGGACTGCTCCCCCATTCCTTTGATGTAGCCAACCCGCTTGTTGATGTTAGTAAGGCGTTAATAATAACGATATCGGATAATAAAATTAAAATCCGATAGATTTCTTTTCGCCTCCGCGAAACACTGGACGTGACCACCGGAGGGCAGGTTTCTATCATTAACAATGCCGAGTCAGGCATAGCGGGGTTAATGTGATGGCGGGACCTTCTCTGTGGCGGTCCCGGCCCTCTGGAACCAACTCCCCCCAGAGATTAGAATTGCCCCCACCCTTCTTGCCTTTCAGGACTGCTCCCCCATTCCTTTGATGTAGCCAACCCGCTTGTTGATGTTAGTAAGGCATTAATAATAACGATATCGGATAATAAAATTAAAATCCGAGATTTCTTTTCGCCTCCGCGAAACACCGGACGTGACCACCGGAGTGCAGGTTTCTATCATTAACAATGCCGAGTCAGGCATAGCGGGGTTAACGTGATGGTGCGACCTTCTCTGTGGCGGCCCCGGCCCTCTGGAACCAACTCCCCCCAGAGATTAGAATTGCCCCCACCCTCCTTGCCTTTCAGGACTGCTCCCCCATTCCTTTGATGTAGCCAACCCGCATCATCGCTTGTTGATGTTAATAAGGCGTTAATAATAAAGATATCGGATAATAAAATTTAAATCCGATAGATTTCTTTTCGCCTCCGCGAAACACCGGACGTGACCATCGGAGGGTAGGTTTCTATCATTAACAATGCCGAGTCAGGCATAGCGGGGTTAATGTGATGGCGGGACCTTCTCTGTGGCGGCCCCAGCCCTCTGGAACCAACTCCCCCCAGAGATTAGAATTGCCCCCACCCTCCTTGCCTTTCAGGACTGCTCCCCCATTCCTTTGATGTAGCCAACCCGCATCATCGCTTGTTGATGTTAATAAGGCGTTAATAATAAAGATATCGGATAATAAAATTAAAATCCGATAGATTTCTTTTCGCCTCCGCGAAACACCGGACGTGACCACCGGAGGGCAGGTTTCTATCATTAACAATGCCAAGTCAGGCATAGCGGGGTTAATGTGATGGCGGGACCTACTCTGTGGTGGCCCCAGCCCTCTGGAACCAACTCCCCCCAGAGATTAGAATTGCCCCCACCCTCCTTGCCTTTCAGGACTGCTCCCCCATTCCTTTGATGTAGCCAACCCGCATCATCGCTTGTTGATGTTAGTAAGGCGTTAATAATAACGATATCGGATAATAAAATTAAAATCCGATAGATTTCTTTTCGCCTCCGCGAAACACCGGACGTGACCACCGGAGGGCAGGTTTCTATCATTAACAATGCCGAGTCAGGCATAGCGGGGTTAATGTGATGGCGGGACCTTCTCTGTGGCTGTCCCGGCCCTCTGGAACCAACTCCCCCCAGGGATTAGAATTGCCCCCACCCTTCTTGCCTTTCAGGACTGCTCCCCCATTCCTTTGATGTAGCCAACCCGCTTGTTGATGTTAGTAAGGCGTTAATAATAACGATATCGGATAATAAAATTAAAATCCGAGATTTCTTTTCGCCTCCGCGAAACACCGGACGTGACCACCGGAGGGCAGGTTTCTATCATTAACAATGCCGAGTCAGGCATAGCGGGGTTAATGTGATGGCGGGACCTTCTCTGTGGCGGCCCCAGCCCTCTGGAACCAACTCCCCCCAGAAATTAGAATTGCCCCCACCCTCCTTGCCTTTCAGGACTGCTCCCCCATTCCTTTGATGTAGCCAACCCGCATCATCGCTTGTTGATGTTAGTAAGGCGTTAATAATAACGATATCGGATAATAAAATTAAAATCCGATAGATTTCTTTTCGCCTCCGCGAAACACCGGACGTGACCACCGGAGGGCAGGTTTCTATCATTAACAATGCCGAGTCAGGTATAGCGGGGTTAATGTGATGGCGGGACATTCTCTGTGGCGGCCCCGGCCCTCTGGAACCAACTCCCCCCAGAGATTAGTATTGCCCCCACCATCCTTGCCTTTCAGGACTGCTCCCCCATTCCTTTGATGTAGCCAACCCGCATCATCGCTTGTTGATGTTAATAAGGCGTCAATAATAAAGATATCGGATAATAAAATTAAAATCCGATAGATTTCTTTTCGCCTCCGCGAAACACCGGACGTGACCACCGGAGGGCAGGTTTCTCTCATTAACAATGCCGAGTCAGGCATAGCGGGGTTAATGTGATGGCGGGACCTTCTCTGTGGCGGTCCCGGCCCTCTGGAACCAACTCCCCCCAGAGATTAGAATTGCCCCCACCCTTCTTGCCTTTCAGGACTGCTCCCCCATTCCTTTGATGTAGCCAACCCGCATCATCGCTTGTTGATGTTATTAAGGCGTTAATAATAACGATATCTGATAATAAAATTAAAATCCGATAGATTTCTTTTCGCCTCCGCGAAACACCGGACGTGACCACCGGAGGGCAGGTTTCTATCATTAACAATGCCGAGTCAGGCATAGCGGGGTTAATGTGATGGCGGGACCTTCTCTGTGGTGGCCCCGGCCCTCTGGAACCAACTCCCCCCAGAGATTAGAATTGCCCCCACCCTCCTTGCCTTTCAGGACTGCTCCCCCATTCCTTTGATGTAGCCAACCCGCTTGTTGATGTTAGTAAGGCGTTAATAATAACGATATCGAATAATAAAATTAAAATCCGATAGATTTCTTTTCGCCTCCGCGAAACACCGGACGTGACCACCGGAGGGCAGGTTTCTATCATTAACAATGCCGAGTCAGGCATAGCGGGGTTAATGTGACTGCGGGACCTTCTCTGTGGCGGCCCCGGCCCTCTGGAACCAACTCCCCCCAGAGATTAGAATTGCCCCACCCTCCTTGCCTTTCAGGACTGCTCCCCCATTCCTTTGATGTAGCCAACCCGCATCATCGCTTGTTGATGTTAATAAGGCGTTAATAATAACGATATCGGATAATAAAATTAAAATCCGATAGATTTCTTTTCGCCTCCGCGAAACACCGGACGTGACCACCGGAGGGCAGGTTTCTATCATTAACAATGCCGAGTCAGGCATAGCGGGGTTAATTTGATGGCGGGACCTTCTCTGTGGTGGCCCCGGCCCTCTGGAACCAACTCCCCCCAGAGATTAGAATTGCCCCCACCCTCCTTGCCTTTCAGGACTGCTCCCCCATTCCTTTGATGTAGCCAACCCGCTTGTTGATGTTAGTAAGGCGTTAATAATAACGATATCGGATAATAAAATTAAAATCCGATAGATTTCTTTTCGCCTCCGCGAAACACTGGACGTGACCACCGGAGGGCAGGTTTCTATCATTAACAATGCCGAGTCAGGCATAGCGGGGTTAATGTGATGACGGGACCTTCTCTGTGGCGGTCCCGGCCCTCTGGAACCAACTCCCCCCAGAGATTAGAATTGCCCCCACACTTCTTGCCTTTCAGGACTGCTCCCCCATTCCTTTGATGTAGCCAACCCGCTTGTTGATGTTAGTAAGGCGTTAATAATAACGATATCGGATAATAAAATTAAAATCCGATAGATTTCTTTTCGCCTCCGCGAAACACTGGACGTGACCACCGGAGGGCAGGTTTCTATCATTAACAATGCCGAGTCAGGCATAGCGGGGTTAATGTGATGGCGGGACCTTCTCTGTGGCGGTCCCGGCCCTCTGGAACCAACTCCCCCCAGAGATTAGAATTGCCCCCACCCTTCTTGCCTTTCAGGACTGCTCCCCCATTCCTTTGATGTAGCCAACCCGCTTGTTGATGTTAGTAAGGCGTTAATAATAACGATATCGGATAATAAAATTAAAATCCGAGATTTCTTTTCGCCTCCGCGAAACACCGGACGTGACCACCGGAGTGCAGGTTTCTATCATTAACAATGCCGAGTCAGGCATAGCGGGGTTAACGTGATGGTGCGACCTTCTCTGTGGCGGCCCCGGCCCTCTGGAACCAACTCCCCCCAGAGATTAGAATTGCCCCCACCCTCCTTGCCTTTCAGGACTGCTCCCCCATTCCTTTGATGTAGCCAACCCGCATCATCGCTTGTTGATGTTAATAAGGCGTTAATAATAAAGATATCGGATAATAAAATTTAAATCCGATAGATTTCTTTTCGCCTCCGCGAAACACCGGACGTGACCATCGGAGGGTAGGTTTCTATCATTAACAATGCCGAGTCAGGCATAGCGGGGTTAATGTGATGGCGGGACCTTCTCTGTGGCGGCCCCAGCCCTCTGGAACCAACTCCCCCCAGAGATTAGAATTGCCCCCACCCTCCTTGCCTTTCAGGACTGCTCCCCCATTCCTTTGATGTAGCCAACCCGCATCATCGCTTGTTGATGTTAATAAGGCGTTAATAATAAAGATATCGGATAATAAAATTAAAATCCGATAGATTTCTTTTCGCCTCCGCGAAACACCGGACGTGACCACCGGAGGGCAGGTTTCTATCATTAACAATGCCAAGTCAGGCATAGCGGGGTTAATGTGATGGCGGGACCTTCTCTGTGGTGGCCCCAGCCCTCTGGAACCAACTCCCCCCAGAGATTAGAATTGCCCCCACCCTCCTTGCCTTTCAGGACTGCTCCCCCATTCCTTTGATGTAGCCAACCCGCATCATCGCTTGTTGATGTTAGTAAGGCGTTAATAACGATATCGGATAATAAAATTAAAATCCGATAGATTTCTTTTCGCCTCCGCGAAACACCGGACGTGACCACCGGAGGGCAGGTTTCTATCATTAACAATGCCGAGTCAGGCATAGCGGGGTTAATGTGATGGCGGGACCTTCTCTGTGGCTGTCCCGGCCCTCTGGAACCAACTCCCCCCAGAGATTAGAATTGCCCCCACCCTTCTTGCCTTTCAGGACTGCTCCCCCATTCCTTTGATGTAGCCAACCTGCTTGTTGATGTTAGTAAGGCGTTAATAATAACGATATCGGATAATAAAATTAAAATCCGAGATTTCTTTTCGCCTCCGCGAAACACCGGACGTGACCACCGGAGGGCAGGTTTCTATCATTAACAATGCCGAGTCAGGCATAGCGGGGTTAATGTGATGGCGGGACCTTCTCTGTGGCGGCCCCAGCCCTCTGGAACCAACTCCCCCCAGAGATTAGAATTGCCCCCACCCTCCTTGCCTTTCAGGACTGCTCCCCCATTCCTTTGATGTAGCCAACCCGCATCATCGCTTGTTGATGTTAGTAAGGCGTTAATAATAACGATATCGGATAATAAAATTAAAATCCGATAGATTTCTTTTCGCCTCCGCGAAACACCGGACGTGACCACCGGAGGGCAGGTTTCTATCATTAACAATGCCGAGTCAGGTATAGCGGGGTTAATGTGATGGCGGGACATTCTCTGTGGCGGCCCCGGCCCTCTGGAACCAACTCCCCCCAGAGATTAGTATTGCCCCCACCATCCTTGCCTTTCAGGACTGCTCCCCCATTCCTTTGATGTAGCCAACCCGCATCATCGCTTGTTGATGTTAATAAGGCGTCAATAATAAAGATATCGGATAATAAAATTAAAATCCGATAGATTTCTTTTCGCCTCCGCGAAACACCGGACGTGACCACCGGAGGGCAGGTTTCTCTCATTAACAATGCCGAGTCAGGCATAGCGGGGTTAATGTGATGGCGGGACCTTCTCTGTGGTGGTCCCGGCCCTCTGGAACCAACTCCCCCCAGAGATTAGAATTGCCCCCACCCTCCTTGCCTTTCAGGACTGCTCCCCCATTCCTTTGATGTAGCCAACCCGCATCATCGCTTGTTGATGTTAGTAAGGCGTTAATAATAACGATATCGGATAATAAAATTAAAATCCGAGATTTCTTTTCGCCTCCGCGAAACACCGGACGTGACCACCGGAGGGCAGGTTTCTATCATTAACAATGCCGAGTCAGGCATAGCGGGGTTAATGTGATGGCGGGACCTTCTCTGTGGCGGCCCCGGCCCTCTGGAACCAACTCCCCCCAGAGATTAGAATTGCCCCCACCCTCCTTGCCTTTCAGGACTGCTCCCCCATTCCTTTGATGTAGCCAACCCGCTTGTTGATGTTAGTAAGGCGTTAATAATAACGATATCGGATAATAAAATTAAAATCCGATAGATTTCTTTTCGCCTCCGCGAAACACCGAACGTGACCACCGGAGGGCAGGTTTCTCTCATTAACAATGCCGAGTCAGGCATAGCGGGGTTAATGTGATGGCGGGACCTTCTCTCTGGCGGCCCCGGCCTTCTGGAACCAACTCCCCCCAGAGATTAGAATTGCCCCCACCCTCCTTGCCTTTCAGGACTGCTCCCTCATTCCTTTGATGTAGCCAACCCGCATCATCGCTTGTTGATGTTATTAAGGCGTTAATAATAACGATATCGGATAATAAAATTAAAATCCGAGATTTCTTTTCGCCTCCGCGAAACACCGGACGTGACCACCGGAGGGCAGGTTTCTATCATTAACAATGCCGAGTCAGGCATAGCGGGGTTAATGTGGTGACGGGACCTTCTCTGTGGCGGTCCCGGCCCTCTGGAACCAACTCCCCCCAGAGATTAGAATTGCCCCCACCCTTCTTGCCTTTCAGGACTGCTCCCCCATTCCTTTGATGTAGCCAACCCGCATCATCGCTTGTTGATGTTATTAAGGCGTTAATAATAACGATATCTGATAATAAAATTAAAATCCGATAGATTTCTTTTCGCCTCCGCGAAACACCGGACGTGACCACCGGAGGGCAGGTTTCTATCATTAACAATGCCGAGTCAGGCATAGCGGGGCTAATGTGATGGCGGGACCTTCTCTGTGGTGGCCCCGGCCCTCTGGAACCAACTCCCCCCAGAGATTAGAATTGCCCCCACCCTCCTTGCCTTTCAGGACTGCTCCCCCATTCCTTTGATGTAGCCAACCCGCTTGTTGATGTTAGTAAGGCGTTAATAATAACGATATCGGATAATAAAATTAAAATCCGAGATTTCTTTTTGCCTCCGCGAAACACCGGACGTGACCACCGGAGTGCAGGTTTCTATCATTAACAATGCCGAGTCAGGCATAGCGGGGTTAATGTGATGGTGCGACCTTCTCTGTGGCGGCCCCGGCCCTCTGGAACCAACTCCCCCCAGAGATTAGAATTGCCCCCACCCTCCTTGCCTTTCAGGACTGCTCCCCCATTCCTTTGATGTAGCCAACCCACATCATCGCTTGTTGATGTTAATAAGGCGTTAATAATAAAGATATCGGATAATAAAATTTAAATCCGATAGATTTCTTTTCGCCTCCGCGAAACACCGGACGTGACCACCGAGGGCAGGTTTCTATCATTAACAATGCCGAGTCAGGCATATCGGGGTTAATGTGATGGCGGGACCTTCTCTGTGGCGGCCCCAGCCCTCTGGAACCAACTCCCCCCAGAGATTAGAATTGCCCCCACCCTCCTTGCCTTTCAGGACTGCTCCCCCATTCCTTTGATGTAGCCAACCCGCATCATCGCTTGTTGATGTTAGTAAGGCGTTAATAATAACGATATCGGATAATAAAATTAAAATCCGATAGATTTCTTTTCGCCTCCGCGAAACACCGGACGTGACCACCGGAGGGCAGGTTTCTATCATTAACAATGCCGAGTCAAGTATAGCGGGGTTAATGTGATGGCGGGACATTCTCTGTGGCGGCCCCGGCCCTCTGGAACCAACTCCCCCCAGAGATTAGAATTGCCCCCACCCTCCTTGCCTTTCAGGATTGCTCCCCCATTCCTTTGATGTAGCCAACCCGCATCATCGCTTGTTGATGTTAATAAGGCGTCAATAATAAAGATATCGGATAATAAAATTAAAATCCGATAGATTTCTTTTCGCCTCCGCGAAACACCGGACGTGACCACCGGAGGGCAGGTTTCTCTCATTAACAATGCCGAGTCAGGCATAGCGGGGTTAATGTGATGGCGGGACCTTCTCTGTGGCGGCCCCGGCCTTCTGGAACCAACTCCCCCCAGAGATTAGAATTGCCCCCACCCTCCTTGCCTTTCAGGACTGCTCCCCCATTCCTTTGATGTAGCCAACCCGCATCATCGCTTGTTGATGTTAGTAAGGCGTTAATAATAACGATATCGGATAATAAAATTAAAATCCGAGATTTCTTTTCGCCTCCGCGAAACACCGGACGTGACCACCGGAGGGCAGGTTTCTATCATTAACAATGCCGAGTCAGGCATAGCGGGGTTAATGTGATGGCGGGACCTTCTCTGTGGCGGCCCCGGCCCTCTGGAACCAACTCCCCCCAGAGATTAGAATTGCCCCCACCTTTCTTGCCTTTCAGGACTGCTCCCCCATTCCTTTGATGTAGCCAACCCGCATCATCGCTTGTTGATGTTATTAAGGCGTTAATAATAACGATATCGGATAATAAAATTAAAATCCGATAGATTTCTTTTCGCCTCCGCGAAACACTGGACGTGACCACCGGAGGGCAGGTTTCTATCATTAACAATGCCGAGTCAGGCATAGCGGGGTTAATGTGATGACGGGACCTTCTCTGTGGCGGTCCCGGCCCTCTGGAACCAACTCCCCCCAGAGATTAGAATTGCCCCCACCCTCCTTGCCTTTCAGGACTGCTCCCCCATTCTTTTGATGTAGCCAACCCGCTTGTTGATGTTAGTAAGGCGTTAATAATAACGATATCGGATAATAAAATTAAAATCCGATAGATTTCTTTTCGCCTCCGAGAAACACCGCACGTGACCACCGGAGGGCAGGTTTCTATCATTAACAATGCCGAGTCAGGCATAGCGGGGTTAATGTCATGGCGGGACCTTCTCTGTGGCGGCCCCGGCCCTCTGGAACCAACTCCCCCCAGAGATTAGAATTGCCCCCACCCTTCTTGCCTTTCAGGACTGCTCCCCCATTCCTTTGATGTAGCCAACCCGCATCATCGCTTGTTGATGTTATTAAGGCGTTAATAATAACGATATCTGATAATAAAATTAAAATCCGATAGATTTCTTTTCGCCTCCGCGAAACACCGGACGTGACCACCGGAGGGCAGGTTTCTATCATTAACAATGCCGAGTCAGGCATAGCGGGGTTAATGTGATGACGGGACCTTCTCTGTGGCGGTCCCGGCCCTCTGGAACCAACTCCCCCCAGAGATTAGAATTGCCCCCACCCTTCTTGCCTTTCAGGACTGCTCCCCCATTCCTTTGATGTAGCCAACCCGCATCATCGCTTGTTGATGTTATTAAGGCGTTAATAATAACGATATCTGATAATAAAATTAAAATCCGATAGATTTCTTTTCGCCTCCGCGAAACACCGGACGTGACCACCGGAGGGCAGGTTTCTATCATTAACAATGCCGAGTCAGGCATAGCGGGGTTAATGTGATGGCGGGACCTTCTCTGTGGTGGCCCCGGCCCTCTGGAACCAACTCCCCCCAGAGATTAGAATTGCCCCCACCCTCCTTGCCTTTCAGGACTGCTCCCCCATTCCTTTGATGTAGCCAACCCGCTTGTTGATGTTAGTAAGGCGTTAATAATAACGATATCGAATAATAAAATTAAAATCCGATAGATTTCTTTTCGCCTCCGCGAAACACCGGACGTGACCACCGGAGGGCAGGTTTCTATCATTAACAATGCCGAGTCAGGCATAGCGGGGTTAATGTGACTGCGGGACCTTCTCTGTGGCGGCCCCGGCCCTCTGGAACCAACTCCCCCCAGAGATTAGAATTGCCCCCACCCTCCTTGCCTTTCAGGACTGCTCCCCCATTCCTTTGATGTAGCCAACCCGCATCATCGCTTGTTGATGTTAATAAGGCGTTAATAATAACGATATCGGATAATAAAATTAAAATCCGATAGATTTCTTTTCGCCTCCGCGAAACACCGGACGTGACCACCGGAGGGCAGGTTTCTATCATTAACAATGCCGAGTCAGGCATAGCGGGGTTAATTTGATGGCGGGACCTTCTCTGTGGTGGCCCCGGCCCTCTGGAACCAACTCCCCCCAGAGATTAGAATTGCCCCCACCCTCCTTGCCTTTCAGGACTGCTCCCCCATTCCTTTGATGTAGCCAACCCGCTTGTTGATGTTAGTAAGGCGTTAATAATAACGATATCGGATAATAAAATTAAAATCCGATAGATTTCTTTTCGCCTCCGCGAAACACTGGACGTGACCACCGGAGGGCAGGTTTCTATCATTAACAATGCCGAGTCAGGCATAGCGGGGTTAATGTGATGACGGGACCTTCTCTGTGGCGGTCCCGGCCCTCTGGAACCAACTCCCCCCAGAGATTAGAATTGCCCCCACACTTCTTGCCTTTCAGGACTGCTCCCCCATTCCTTTGATGTAGCCAACCCGCTTGTTGATGTTAGTAAGGCGTTAATAATAACGATATCGGATAATAAAATTAAAATCCGATAGATTTCTTTTCGCCTCCGCGAAACACTGGACGTGACCACCGGAGGGCAGGTTTCTATCATTAACAATGCCGAGTCAGGCATAGCGGGGTTAATGTGATGGCGGGACCTTCTCTGTGGTGGCCCCGGCCCTCTGGAACCAACTCCCCCCAGAGATTAGAGTTGCCCCCACCCTCCTTGCCTTTCAGGACTGCTCCCCCATTCCTTTGATGTAGCCAACCCGCTTGTTGATGTTAGTAAGGCGTTAATAATAACGATATCGGATAATAAAATTAAAATCCGATAGATTTCTTTTCGCCTCCGAGAAACACCGCACGTGACCACCGGAGGGCAGGTTTCTATCATTAACAATGCCGAGTCAGGCATAGCGGGGTTAATGTGATGGCGGGACCTTCTCTGTGGCGGTCCCGGCCCTCTGGAACCAACTCCCCCCAGAGATTAGAATTGCCCCCACCCTTCTTGCCTTTCAGGACTGCTCCCCCATTCCTTTGATGTAGCCAACCCGCTTGTTGATGTTAGTAAGGCGTTAATAATAACGATATCGGATAATAAAATTAAAATCCGAGATTTCTTTTCGCCTCCGCGAAACACCGGACGTGACCACCGGAGGGCAGGTTTCTCTCATTAACAATGCCGAGTCAGGCATAGCGGGGTTAATGTGATGGCGGGACCTTCTCTCTGGCGGCCCCGGCCTTCTGGAACCAACTCCCCCCAGAGATTAGAATTGCCCCCACCCTCCTTGCCTTTCAGGACTGCTCCCTCATTCCTTTGATGTAGCCAACCCGCATCATCGCTTGTTGATGTTATTAAGGCGTTAATAATAACGATATCGGATAATAAAATTAAAATCCAAGATTTCTTTTCGCCTCCGCGAAACACCGGACGTGACCACCGGAGGGCAGGTTTCTATCATTAACAATGCCGAGTCAGGCATAGCGGGGTTAATGTGGTGACGGGACCTTCTCTGTGGCGGTCCCGGCCCTCTGGAACCAACTCCCCCCAGAGATTAGAATTGCCCCCACCCTTCTTGCCTTTCAGGACTGCTCCCCCATTCCTTTGATGTAGCCAACCCGCATCATCGCTTGTTGATGTTATTAAGGCGTTAATAATAACGATATCTGATAATAAAATTAAAATCCGATAGATTTCTTTTCGCCTCCGCGAAACACCGGACGTGACCACCGGAGGGCAGGTTTGTATCATTAACAATGCCGAGTCAGGCATAGCGGGGCTAATGTGATGGCGGGACCTTCTCTGTGGTGGCCCCGGCCCTCTGGAACCAACTCCCCCCAGAGATTAGAATTGCCCCCACCCTCCTTGCCTTTCAGGACTGCTCCCCCATTCCTTTGATGTAGCCAACCCGCTTGTTGATGTTAGTAAGGCGTTAATAATAACGATATCGGATAATAAAATTAAAATCCGAGATTTCTTTTTGCCTCCGCGAAACACCGGACGTGACCACCGGAGTGCAGGTTTCTATCATTAACAATGCCGAGTCAGGCATAGCGGGGTTAATGTGATGGTGCGACCTTCTCTGTGGCGGCCCCGGCCCTCTGGAACCAACTCCCCCCAGAGATTAGAATTGCCCCCACCCTCCTTGCCTTTCAGGACTGCTCCCCCATTCCTTTGATGTAGCCAACCCACATCATCGCTTGTTGATGTTAATAAGGCGTTAATAATAAAGATATCGGATAATAAAATTTAAATCCGATAGATTTCTTTTCGCCTCCGCGAAACACCGGACGTGACCACCGAGGGCAGGTTTCTATCATTAACAATGCCGAGTCAGGCATATCGGGGTTAATGTGATGGCGGGACCTTCTCTGTGGCGGCCCCAGCCCTCTGGAACCAACTCCCCCCAGAGATTAGAATTGCCCCCACCCTCCTTGCCTTTCAGGACTGCTCCCCCATTCCTTTGATGTAGCCAACCCGCATCATCGCTTGTTGATGTTAGTAAGGCGTTAATAATAACGATATCGGATAATAAAATTAAAATCCGATAGATTTCTTTTCGCCTCCGCGAAACACCGGACGTGACCACCGGAGGGCAGGTTTCTATCATTAACAATGCCGAGTCAAGTATAGCGGGGTTAATGTGATGGCGGGACATTCTCTGTGGCGGCCCCGGCCCTCTGGAACCAACTCCCCCCAGAGATTAGAATTGCCCCCACCCTCCTTGCCTTTCAGGACTGCTCCCCCATTCCTTTGATGTAGCCAACCCGCATCATCGCTTGTTGATGTTAATAAGGCGTCAATAATAAAGATATCGGATAATAAAATTAAAATCCGATAGATTTCTTTTCGCCTCCGCGAAACACCGGACGTGACCACCGGAGGGCAGGTTTCTCTCATTAACAATGCCGAGTCAGGCATAGCGGGGTTAATGTGATGGCGGGACCTTCTCTGTGGCGGCCCCGGCCTTCTGGAACCAACTCCCCCCAGAGATTAGAATTGCCCCCACCCTCCTTGCCTTTCAGGACTGCTCCCCCATTCCTTTGATGTAGCCAACCCGCATCATCGCTTGTTGATGTTAGTAAGGCGTTAATAATAACGATATCGGATAATAAAATTAAAATCCGAGATTTCTTTTCGCCTCCGCGAAACACCGGACGTGACCACCGGAGGGCAGGTTTCTATCATTAACAATGCCGAGTCAGGCATAGCGGGGTTAATGTGATGGCGGGACCTTCTCTGTGGCGGCCCCGGCCCTCTGGAACCAACTCCCCCCAGAGATTAGAATTGCCCCCACCTTTCTTGCCTTTCAGGACTGCTCCCCCATTCCTTTGATGTAGCCAACCCGCATCATCGCTTGTTGATGTTATTAAGGCGTTAATAATAACGATATCGGATAATAAAATTAAAATCCGATAGATTTCTTTTCGCCTCCGCGAAACACTGGACGTGACCACCGGAGGGCAGGTTTCTATCATTAACAATGCCGAGTCAGGCATAGCGGGGTTAATGTGATGACGGGACCTTCTCTGTGGCGGTCCCGGCCCTCTGGAACCAACTCCCCCCAGAGATTAGAATTGCCCCCACCCTCCTTGCCTTTCAGGACTGCTCCCCCATTCTTTTGATGTAGCCAACCCGCTTGTTGATGTTAGTAAGGCGTTAATAATAACGATATCGGATAATAAAATTAAAATCCGATAGATTTCTTTTCGCCTCCGAGAAACACCGCACGTGACCACCGGAGGGCAGGTTTCTATCATTAACAATGCCGAGTCAGGCATAGCGGGGTTAATGTCATGGCGGGACCTTCTCTGTGGCGGCCCCGGCCCTCTGGAACCAACTCCCCCCAGAGATTAGAATTGCCCCCACCCTTCTTGCCTTTCAGGACTGCTCCCCCATTCCTTTGATGTAGCCAACCCGCATCATCGCTTGTTGATGTTATTAAGGCGTTAATAATAACGATATCTGATAATAAAATTAAAATCCGATAGATTTCTTTTCGCCTCCGCGAAACACCGGACGTGACCACCGGAGGGCAGGTTTCTATCATTAACAATGCCGAGTCAGGCATAGCGGGGTTAATGTGATGGCGGGACCTTCTCTGTGGCGGCCCCGGCCCTCTGGAACCAACTCCCCCCAGAGATTAGAATTGCCCCCACCCTCCTTGCCTTTCAGGACTGCTCCCCCATTCCTTTGATGTAGCCAACCCGCATCATCGCTTGTTGATGTTAGTAAGGCGTTAATAATAACGATATCGGATAATAAAATTAAAATCCGATAGATTTCTTTTCGCCTCCGCGAAACACTGGACGTGACCACCGGAGGGCAGGTTTCTATCATTAACAATGCCGAGTCAGGCATAGCGGGGTTAATGTGATGACGGGACCTTCTCTGTGGCGGTCCCGGCCCTCTGGAACCAACTCCCCCCAGAGATTAGAATTGCCCCCACCCTTCTTGCCTTTCAGGACTGCTCCCCCATTCCTTTGATGTAGCCAACCCGCATCATCGCTTGTTGATGTTATTAAGGCGTTAATAATAACGATATCTGATAATAAAATTAAAATCCGATAGATTTCTTTTCGCCTCCGCGAAACACCGGACGTGACCACCGGAGGGCAGGTTTCTATCATTAACAATGCCGAGTCAGGCATAGCGGGGTTAATGTGATGGCGGGACCTTCTCTGTGGTGGCCCCGGCCCTCTGGAACCAACTCCCCCCAGAGATTAGAATTGCCCCCACCCTCCTTGCCTTTCAGGACTGCTCCCCCATTCCTTTGATGTAGCCAACCCGCTTGTTGATGTTAGTAAGGCGTTAATAATAACGATATCGAATAATAAAATTAAAATCCGATAGATTTCTTTTCGCCTCCGCGAAACACCGGACGTGACCACCGGAGGGCAGGTTTCTATCATTAACAATGCCGAGTCAGGCATAGCGGGGTTAATGTGACTGCGGGACCTTCTCTGTGGCGGCCCCGGCCCTCTGGAACCAACTCCCCCCAGAGATTAGAATTGCCCCCACCCTCCTTGCCTTTCAGGACTGCTCCCCCATTCCTTTGATGTAGCCAACCCGCATCATCGCTTGTTGATGTTAATAAGGCGTTAATAATAACGATATCGGATAATAAAATTAAAATCCGATAGATTTCTTTTCGCCTCCGCGAAACACCGGACGTGACCACCGGAGGGCAGGTTTCTATCATTAACAATGCCGAGTCAGGCATAGCGGGGTTAATTTGATGGCGGGACCTTCTCTGTGGTGGCCCCGGCCCTCTGGAACCAACTCCCCCCAGAGATTAGAATTGCCCCCACCCTCCTTGCCTTTCAGGACTGCTCCCCCATTCCTTTGATGTAGCCAACCCGCTTGTTGATGTTAGTAAGGCGTTAATAATAACGATATCGGATAATAAAATTAAAATCCGATAGATTTCTTTTCGCCTCCGCGAAACACTGGACGTGACCACCGGAGGGCAGGTTTCTATCATTAACAATGCCGAGTCAGGCATAGCGGGGTTAATGTGATGACGGGACCTTCTCTGTGGCGGTCCCGGCCCTCTGGAACCAACTCCCCCCAGAGATTAGAATTGCCCCCACACTTCTTGCCTTTCAGGACTGCTCCCCCATTCCTTTGATGTAGCCAACCCGCTTGTTGATGTTAGTAAGGCGTTAATAATAACGATATCGGATAATAAAATTAAAATCCGATAGATTTCTTTTCGCCTCCGCGAAACACTGGACGTGACCACCGGAGGGCAGGTTTCTATCATTAACAATGCCGAGTCAGGCATAGCGGGGTTAATGTGATGGCGGGACCTTCTCTGTGGTGGCCCCGGCCCTCTGGAACCAACTCCCCCCAGAGATTAGAGTTGCCCCCACCCTCCTTGCCTTTCAGGACTGCTCCCCCATTCCTTTGATGTAGCCAACCCGCTTGTTGATGTTAGTAAGGCGTTAATAATAACGATATCGGATAATAAAATTAAAATCCGATAGATTTCTTTTCGCCTCCGAGAAACACCGCACGTGACCACCGGAGGGCAGGTTTCTATCATTAACAATGCCGAGTCAGGCATAGCGGGGTTAATGTGATGGCGGGACCTTCTCTGTGGCGGTCCCGGCCCTCTGGAACCAACTCCCCCCAGAGATTAGAATTGCCCCCACCCTTCTTGCCTTTCAGGACTGCTCCCCCATTCCTTTGATGTAGCCAACCCGCTTGTTGATGTTAGTAAGGCGTTAATAATAACGATATCGGATAATAAAATTAAAATCCGAGATTTCTTTTCGCCTCCGCGAAACACCGGACGTGACCACCGGAGTGCAGGTTTCTATCATTAACAATGCCGAGTCAGGCATAGCGGGGTTAACGTGATGGTGCGACCTTCTCTGTGGCGGCCCCGGCCCTCTGGAACCAACTCCCCCCAGAGATTAGAATTGCCCCCACCCTCCTTGCCTTTCAGGACTGCTCCCCCATTCCTTTGATGTAGCCAACCCGCATCATCGCTTGTTGATGTTAATAAGGCGTTAATAATAAAGATATCGGATAATAAAATTTAAATCCGATAGATTTCTTTTCGCCTCCGCGAAACACCGGACGTGACCATCGGAGGGTAGGTTTCTATCATTAACAATGCCGAGTCAGGCATAGCGGGGTTAATGTGATGGCGGGACCTTCTCTGTGGCGGCCCCAGCCCTCTGGAACCAACTCCCCCCAGAGATTAGAATTGCCCCCACCCTCCTTGCCTTTCAGGACTGCTCCCCCATTCCTTTGATGTAGCCAACCCGCATCATCGCTTGTTGATGTTAATAAGGCGTTAATAATAAAGATATCGGATAATAAAATTAAAATCCGATAGATTTCTTTTCGCCTCCGCGAAACACCGGACGTGACCACCGGAGGGCAGGTTTCTATCATTAACAATGCCAAGTCAGGCATAGCGGGGTTAATGTGATGGCGGGACCTACTCTGTGGTGGCCCCAGCCCTCTGGAACCAACTCCCCCCAGAGATTAGAATTGCCCCCACCCTCCTTGCCTTTCAGGACTGCTCCCCCATTCCTTTGATGTAGCCAACCCGCATCATCGCTTGTTGATGTTAGTAAGGCGTTAATAATAACGATATCGGATAATAAAATTAAAATCCGATAGATTTCTTTTCGCCTCCGCGAAACACCGGACGTGACCACCGGAGGGCAGGTTTCTATCATTAACAATGCCGAGTCAGGCATAGCGGGGTTAATGTGATGGCGGGACCTTCTCTGTGGCTGTCCCGGCCCTCTGGAACCAACTCCCCCCAGGGATTAGAATTGCCCCCACCCTTCTTGCCTTTCAGGACTGCTCCCCCATTCCTTTGATGTAGCCAACCCGCTTGTTGATGTTAGTAAGGCGTTAATAATAACGATATCGGATAATAAAATTAAAATCCGAGATTTCTTTTCGCCTCCGCGAAACACCGGACGTGACCACCGGAGGGCAGGTTTCTATCATTAACAATGCCGAGTCAGGCATAGCGGGGTTAATGTGATGGCGGGACCTTCTCTGTGGCGGCCCCAGCCCTCTGGAACCAACTCCCCCCAGAAATTAGAATTGCCCCCACCCTTCTTGCCTTTCAGGACTGCTCCCCCATTCCTTTGATGTAGCCAACCCGCATCATCGCTTGTTGATGTTATTAAGGCGTTAATAATAACGATATCTGATAATAAAATTAAAATCCGATAGATTTCTTTTCGCCTCCGCGAAACACCGGACGTGACCACCGGAGGGCAGGTTTCTATCATTAACAATGCCGAGTCAGGCATAGCGGGGTTAATGTGATGGCGGGACCTTCTCTGTGGTGGCCCCGGCCCTCTGGAACCAACTCCCCCCAGAGATTAGAATTGCCCCCACCCTCCTTGCCTTTCAGGACTGCTCCCCCATTCCTTTGATGTAGCCAACCCGCTTGTTGATGTTAGTAAGGCGTTAATAATAACGATATCGAATAATAAAATTAAAATCCGATAGATTTCTTTTCGCCTCCGCGAAACACCGGACGTGACCACCGGAGGGCAGGTTTCTATCATTAACAATGCCGAGTCAGGCATAGCGGGGTTAATGTGACTGCGGGACCTTCTCTGTGGCGGCCCCGGCCCTCTGGAACCAACTCCCCCCAGAGATTAGAATTGCCCCACCCTCCTTGCCTTTCAGGACTGCTCCCCCATTCCTTTGATGTAGCCAACCCGCATCATCGCTTGTTGATGTTAATAAGGCGTTAATAATAACGATATCGGATAATAAAATTAAAATCCGATAGATTTCTTTTCGCCTCCGCGAAACACCGGACGTGACCACCGGAGGGCAGGTTTCTATCATTAACAATGCCGAGTCAGGCATAGCGGGGTTAATTTGATGGCGGGACCTTCTCTGTGGTGGCCCCGGCCCTCTGGAACCAACTCCCCCCAGAGATTAGAATTGCCCCCACCCTCCTTGCCTTTCAGGACTGCTCCCCCATTCCTTTGATGTAGCCAACCCGCTTGTTGATGTTAGTAAGGCGTTAATAATAACGATATCGGATAATAAAATTAAAATCCGATAGATTTCTTTTCGCCTCCGCGAAACACTGGACGTGACCACCGGAGGGCAGGTTTCTATCATTAACAATGCCGAGTCAGGCATAGCGGGGTTAATGTGATGACGGGACCTTCTCTGTGGCGGTCCCGGCCCTCTGGAACCAACTCCCCCCAGAGATTAGAATTGCCCCCACACTTCTTGCCTTTCAGGACTGCTCCCCCATTCCTTTGATGTAGCCAACCCGCTTGTTGATGTTAGTAAGGCGTTAATAATAACGATATCGGATAATAAAATTAAAATCCGATAGATTTCTTTTTGCCTCCGCGAAACACTGGACGTGACCACCGGAGGGCAGGTTTCTATCATTAACAATGCCGAGTCAGGCATAGCGGGGTTAATGTGATGGCGGGACCTTCTCTGTGGCGGTCCCGGCCCTCTGGAACCAACTCCCCCCAGAGATTAGAATTGCCCCCACCCTTCTTGCCTTTCAGGACTGCTCCCCCATTCCTTTGATGTAGCCAACCCGCTTGTTGATGTTAGTAAGGCGTTAATAATAACGATATCGGATAATAAAATTAAAATCCGAGATTTCTTTTCGCCTCCGCGAAACACCGGACGTGACCACCGGAGTGCAGGTTTCTATCATTAACAATGCCGAGTCAGGCATAGCGGGGTTAACGTGATGGTGCGACCTTCTCTGTGGCGGCCCCGGCCCTCTGGAACCAACTCCCCCCAGAGATTAGAATTGCCCCCACCCTCCTTGCCTTTCAGGACTGCTCCCCCATTCCTTTGATGTAGCCAACCCGCATCATCGCTTGTTGATGTTAATAAGGCGTTAATAATAAAGATATCGGATAATAAAATTTAAATCCGATAGATTTCTTTTCGCCTCCGCGAAACACCGGACGTGACCATCGGAGGGTAGGTTTCTATCATTAACAATGCCGAGTCAGGCATAGCGGGGTTAATGTGATGGCGGGACCTTCTCTGTGGCGGCCCCAGCCCTCTGCAACCAACTCCCCCCAGAGATTAGAATTGCCCCCACCCTCCTTGCCTTTCAGGACTGCTCCCCCATTCCTTTGATGTAGCCAACCCGCATCATCGCTTGTTGATGTTAATAAGGCGTTAATAATAAAGATATCGGATAATAAAATTAAAATCCGATAGATTTCTTTTCGCCTCCGCGAAACACCGGACGTGACCACCGGAGGGCAGGTTTCTATCATTAACAATGCCAAGTCAGGCATAGCGGGGTTAATGTGATGGCGGGACCTTCTCTGTGGTGGCCCCAGCCCTCTGGAACCAACTCCCCCCAGAGATTAGAATTGCCCCCACCCTCCTTGCCTTTCAGGACTGCTCCCCCATTCCTTTGATGTAGCCAACCCGCATCATCGCTTGTTGATGTTAGTAAGGCGTTAATAATAACGATATCGGATAATAAAATTAAAATCCGATAGATTTCTTTTCGCCTCCGCGAAACACCGGACGTGACCACCGGAGGGCAGGTTTCTATCATTAACAATGCCGAGTCAGGCATAGCGGGGTTAATGTGATGGCGGGACCTTCTCTGTGGCTGTCCCGGCCCTCTGGAACCAACTCCCCCCAGAGATTAGAATTGCCCCCACCCTTCTTGCCTTTCAGGACTGCTCCCCCATTCCTTTGATGTAGCCAACCCGCATCATCGCTTGTTGATGTTAGTAAGGCGTTAATAATAACGATATCGGATAATAAAATTAAAATCCGATAGATTTCTTTTCGCCTCCGCGAAACACCGGACGTGACCACCGGAGGGCAGGTTTCTATCATTAACAATGCCGAGTCAGGTATAGCGGGGTTAATGTGATGGCGGGACATTCTCTGTGGCGGCCCCGGCCCTCTGGAACCAACTCCCCCCAGAGATTAGTATTGCCCCCACCATCCTTGCCTTTCAGGACTGCTCCCCCATTCCTTTGATGTAGCCAACCCGCATCATCGCTTGTTGATGTTAACAAGGCGTCAATAATAAAGATATCGGATAATAAAATTAAAATCCGATAGATTTCTTTTCGCCTCCGCGAAACACCGGACGTGACCACCGGAGGGCAGGTTTCTCTCATTAACAATGCCGAGTCAGGCATAGCGGGGTTAATGTGATGGCGGGACCTTCTCTGTGGTGGTCCCGGCCCTCTGGAACCAACTCCCCCCAGAGATTAGAATTGCCCCCACCCTCCTTGCCTTTCAGGACTGCTCCCCCATTCCTTTGATGTAGCCAACCCGCTTGTTGATGTTAGTAAGGCGTTAATAATAACGATATCGGATAATAAAATTAAAATCCGATAGATTTCTTTTCGCCTCCGCGAAACACCGGACGTGACCACCGGAGGGCAGGTTTCTCTCATTAACAATGCCGAGTCAGGCATAGCGGGGTTAATGTGATGGCGGGACCTTCTCTGTGGTGGTCCCGGCCCTCTGGAACCAACTCCCCCCAGAGATTAGAATTGCCCCCACCCTTCTTGCCTTTCAGGACTGCTCCCCCATTCCTTTGATGTAGCCAACCCGCATCATCGCTTGTTGATGTTATTAAGGCGTTAATAATAACGATATCGGATAATAAAATTAAAATCCGATAGATTTCTTTTCGCCTCCGCGAAACACCGGACGTGACCACCGGAGGGCAGGTTTCTATCATTAACAATGCCGAGTCAGGCATAGCGGGGTTAATGTGATGGCGGGACCTTCTCTGTGGCGGCCCCGGCCCTCTGGAACCAACTCCCCCCAGAGATTAGAATTGCCCCCACCCTCCTTGCCTTTCAGGACTGCTCCCCCATTCCTTTGATGTAGCCAACCCGCTTGTTGATGTTAGTAAGGCGTTAATAATAACGATATCGGATAATAAAATTAAAATCCGATAGATTTCTTTTCGCCTCCGCGAAACACCGCACGTGACCACCGGAGGGCAGGTTTCTATCATTAACAATGCCGAGTCAGGCATAGCGGGGTTAATGTGACGGCGGGACCTTCTCTGTGGCGGCCCCGGCCCTCTGGAACCAACTCCCCCCAGAGATTAGAATTGCCCCCACCCTCCTTGCCTTTCAGGACTGCTCCCCCATTCCTTTGATGTAGCCAACCCGCATCATCGCTTGTTGATGTTAGTAAGGCGTTAATAATAACGATATCGGATAATAAAATTAAAATCCGATAGATTTCTTTTCGCCTCCGCGAAACACCGGACGTTACCACCGGAGGGCAGGTTTCTATCATTAACAATGCCGAGTCAGGCATAGCGGGGTTAATGTGACGGCGGGACCTTCTCTGTGGCGGCCCCGGCCCTCTGGAACCAACTCCCCCCAGAGATTAGAATTGCCCCCACCCTCCTTGCCTTTCAGGACTGCTCCCCCATTCCTTTGATGTAGCCAACCCGCGTCATCGCTTGTTGATGTTAGTAAGGCGTTAATAATAAAGATATCGGATAATAAAATTAAAATCCGATAGATTTCTTTTCACCTCCGCGAAACACCGCACATGACCACCGGAGGGCAGGTTTCTATCATTAACAATGCCGAGTCAGGCATAGCGGGTTTAATGTCATGGCGGGACCTTCTCTGTGGCGGCCCCGGCCCTCTGGAACCAACTCCCCCCAGAGATTAGAATTGCCCCCACCCTCCTTGCCTTTCAAGACTGCTCCCCCATTCCTTTGATGTAGCCAACCCGCATCATCGCTTGTTGATGTTAATAAGGCGTCAATAATAAAGATATCGGATAATAAAATTAAAAATCCGATAGATTTCTTTTTGCCTCCGCGTAACACCGGACGTGACCACCGGAGGGCAGGTTTCTATCATTAACAATGCCGAGTCAGGCATAGCGGGGTTAATGTGATGGCGGGACCTTCTCTGTGGCGGCCCCGGCCCTCTGGAACCAACTCCCCCCAGAGATTAGAATTGCCCCCACCCTCCTTGCCTTTCAGGACTGCTCCCTCATTCCTTTGATGTAGCCAACCCGCATCATCGCTTGTTGATGTTAGTAAGGCGTTAATAATAACGATATCGGATAATAAAATTAAAATCCGATAGATTTCTTTTCGCCTCCGCGAAACACCGGACGTGACCACCGGAGGGCAGGTTTCTATCATTAACAATGCCGAGTCAGGCATAGCGGGGTTAATGTGACGGCGGGACCTTCTCTGTGGCGGCCCCGGCCCTCTGGAACCAACTCCCCCCAGAGATTAGAATTGCCCCCACCCTCCTTGCCTTTCAGGACTGCTCCCCCATTCCTTTGATGTAGCCAACCCGCGTCATCGCTTGTTGATGTTAGTAAGGCGTTAATAATAAAGATATCGGATAATAAAATTAAAATCCGATAGATTTCTTTTCGCCTCCGCGAAACACCGCACATGACCACCGGAGGGCAGGTTTCTATCATTAACAATGCCGAGTCAGGCATAGCGGGGTTAATGTCATGGCGGGACCTTCTCTGTGGCGGCCCCGGCCCTCTGGAACCAACTCCCCCCAGAGATTAGAATTGCCCCCACCCTCCTTGCCTTTCAGGACTGCTCCCCCATTCCTTTGATGTAGCCAACCCGCATCATCGCTTGTTGATGTTAATAAGGCGTCAATAATAAAGATATCGGATAATAAAATTAAAATCCGATAGATTTCTTTTTGCCTCCGCGTAACACCGGACGTGACCACCGGAGGGCAGGTTTCTATCATTAACAATGCCGAGTCAGGCATAGCGGGGTTAATGTGATGGCGGGACCTTCTCTGTGGCGGCCCCGGCCCTCTGGAACCAACTCCCCCCAGAGATTAGAATTGCCCCCACCCTCCTTGCCTTTCAGGACTGCTCCCCCATTCCTTTGATGTAGCCAACCCGCATCATCGCTTGTTGATGTTAATAAGGCGTCAATAATAAAGATATCGGATAATAAAATTAAAATCCGATATTTCTTTTCGCCTCCGCGAAACACCGGACGTGACCACCGGAGGGCAGGTTTCTATCATTAACAATGCCGAGTCAGGCATAGCGGGGTTAATGTGATGGCGGGACCTTCTCTGTGGCGGCCCCGGCCCTCTGGAACCAACTCCCCCCAGAGATTAGAATTGCCCCCACCCTCCTTGCCTTTCAGGACTGCTCCCCCATTCCTTTGATGTAGCCAACCCGCTTGTTGATGTTAGTAAGGCGTTAATAATAACGATATCGGATAATAAAATTAAAATCCGATAGATTACTTTTCGCCTCCGCGAAACACCGCACGTGACCACCGGAGGGCAGGTTTCTATCATTAACAATGCCGAGTCAGGCATAGCGGGGTTAATGTGACGGCGGGACCTTCTCTGTGGCGGCCCCGGCCCTCTGGAACCAACTCCCCCCAGAGATTAGAATTGCCCCCACCCTCCTTGCCTTTCAGGACTGCTCCCCCATTCCTTTGATGTAGCCAACCCGCATCATCGCTTGTTGATGTTATTAAGGCGTTAATAATAACGATATCGGATAATAAAATTAAAATCCGATAGATTTCTTTTCGCCTCCGCGAAACACCGGACGTGACCACCGGAGGGCAGGTTTCTATCATTAACAATGCCGAGTCAGGCATAGCGGGGTTAATGTGACGGCGGGACCTTCTCTGTGGCGGCCCCGGCCCTCTGGAACCAACTCCCCCCAGAGATTAGAATTGCCCCCACCCTCCTTGCCTTTCAGGACTGCTCCCCCATTCCTTTGATGTAGCCAACCCGCTTGTTGATGTTAGTAAGGCGTTAATAATAACGATATCGGATAATAAAATTAAAATCCGAGATTTCTTTTCGCCTCCGCGAAACACCGGACGTGACCACCGGAGGGCAGGTTTCTATCATTAACAATGCCGAGTCAGGCATAGCGGGGTTAATGTGATGGCGGGACCTTCTCTGTGGCGGCCCCAGCCCTCTGGAACCAACTCCCCCCAGAGATTAGAATTGCCCCCACCCTCCTTGCCTTTCAGGACTGCTCCCCCATTCCTTTGATGTAGCCAACCCGCATCATCGCTTGTTGATGTTAGTAAGGCGTTAATAATAACGATATCGGATAATAAAATTAAAATCCGATAGATTTCTTTTCGCCTCCGCGAAACACCGGACGTGACCACCGGAGGGCAGGTTTCTATCATTAACAATGCCGAGTCAGGTATAGCGGGGTTAATGTGATGGCGGGACATTCTCTGTGGCGGCCCCGGCCCTCTGGAACCAACTCCCCCCAGAGATTAGTATTGCCCCCACCATCCTTGCCTTTCAGGACTGCTCCCCCATTCCTTTGATGTAGCCAACCCGCATCATCGCTTGTTGATGTTAACAAGGCGTCAATAATAAAGATATCGGATAATAAAATTAAAATCCGATAGATTTCTTTTCGCCTCCGCGAAACACCGGACGTGACCACCGGAGGGCAGGTTTCTCTCATTAACAATGCCGAGTCAGGCATAGCGGGGTTAATGTGATGGCGGGACCTTCTCTGTGGTGGTCCCGGCCCTCTGGAACCAACTCCCCCCAGAGATTAGAATTGCCCCCACCCTCCTTGCCTTTCAGGACTGCTCCCCCATTCCTTTGATGTAGCCAACCCGCTTGTTGATGTTAGTAAGGCGTTAATAATAACGATATCGGATAATAAAATTAAAATCCGATAGATTTCTTTTCGCCTCCGCGAAACACCGGACGTGACCACCGGAGGGCAGGTTTCTCTCATTAACAATGCCGAGTCAGGCATAGCGGGGTTAATGTGATGGCGGGACCTTCTCTGTGGTGGTCCCGGCCCTCTGGAACCAACTCCCCCCAGAGATTAGAATTGCCCCCACCCTTCTTGCCTTTCAGGACTGCTCCCCCATTCCTTTGATGTAGCCAACCCGCATCATCGCTTGTTGATGTTATTAAGGCGTTAATAATAACGATATCGGATAATAAAATTAAAATCCGATAGATTTCTTTTCGCCTCCGCGAAACACCGGACGTGACCACCGGAGGGCAGGTTTCTATCATTAACAATGCCGAGTCAGGCATAGCGGGGTTAATGTGATGGCGGGACCTTCTCTGTGGCGGCCCCGGCCCTCTGGAACCAACTCCCCCCAGAGATTAGAATTGCCCCCACCCTCCTTGCCTTTCAGGACTGCTCCCCCATTCCTTTGATGTAGCCAACCCGCTTGTTGATGTTAGTAAGGCGTTAATAATAACGATATCGGATAATAAAATTAAAATCCGATAGATTTCTTTTCGCCTCCGCGAAACACCGCACGTGACCACCGGAGGGCAGGTTTCTATCATTAACAATGCCGAGTCAGGCATAGCGGGGTTAATGTGACGGCGGGACCTTCTCTGTGGCGGCCCCGGCCCTCTGGAACCAACTCCCCCCAGAGATTAGAATTGCCCCCACCCTCCTTGCCTTTCAGGACTGCTCCCCCATTCCTTTGATGTAGCCAACCCGCATCATCGCTTGTTGATGTTAGTAAGGCGTTAATAATAACGATATCGGATAATAAAATTAAAATCCGATAGATTTCTTTTCGCCTCCGCGAAACACCGGACGTTACCACCGGAGGGCAGGTTTCTATCATTAACAATGCCGAGTCAGGCATAGCGGGGTTAATGTGACGGCGGGACCTTCTCTGTGGCGGCCCCGGCCCTCTGGAACCAACTCCCCCCAGAGATTAGAATTGCCCCCACCCTCCTTGCCTTTCAGGACTGCTCCCCCATTCCTTTGATGTAGCCAACCCGCGTCATCGCTTGTTGATGTTAGTAAGGCGTTAATAATAAAGATATCGGATAATAAAATTAAAATCCGATAGATTTCTTTTCACCTCCGCGAAACACCGCACATGACCACCGGAGGGCAGGTTTCTATCATTAACAATGCCGAGTCAGGCATAGCGGGTTTAATGTCATGGCGGGACCTTCTCTGTGGCGGCCCCGGCCCTCTGGAACCAACTCCCCCCAGAGATTAGAATTGCCCCCACCCTCCTTGCCTTTCAAGACTGCTCCCCCATTCCTTTGATGTAGCCAACCCGCATCATCGCTTGTTGATGTTAATAAGGCGTCAATAATAAAGATATCGGATAATAAAATTAAAAATCCGATAGATTTCTTTTTGCCTCCGCGTAACACCGGACGTGACCACCGGAGGGCAGGTTTCTATCATTAACAATGCCGAGTCAGGCATAGCGGGGTTAATGTGATGGCGGGACCTTCTCTGTGGCGGCCCCGGCCCTCTGGAACCAACTCCCCCCAGAGATTAGAATTGCCCCCACCCTCCTTGCCTTTCAGGACTGCTCCCTCATTCCTTTGATGTAGCCAACCCGCATCATCGCTTGTTGATGTTAGTAAGGCGTTAATAATAACGATATCGGATAATAAAATTAAAATCCGATAGATTTCTTTTCGCCTCCGCGAAACACCGGACGTGACCACCGGAGGGCAGGTTTCTATCATTAACAATGCCGAGTCAGGCATAGCGGGGTTAATGTGACGGCGGGACCTTCTCTGTGGCGGCCCCGGCCCTCTGGAACCAACTCCCCCCAGAGATTAGAATTGCCCCCACCCTCCTTGCCTTTCAGGACTGCTCCCCCATTCCTTTGATGTAGCCAACCCGCGTCATCGCTTGTTGATGTTAGTAAGGCGTTAATAATAAAGATATCGGATAATAAAATTAAAATCCGATAGATTTCTTTTCGCCTCCGCGAAACACCGCACATGACCACCGGAGGGCAGGTTTCTATCATTAACAATGCCGAGTCAGGCATAGCGGGGTTAATGTCATGGCGGGACCTTCTCTGTGGCGGCCCCGGCCCTCTGGAACCAACTCCCCCCAGAGATTAGAATTGCCCCCACCCTCCTTGCCTTTCAGGACTGCTCCCCCATTCCTTTGATGTAGCCAACCCGCATCATCGCTTGTTGATGTTAATAAGGCGTCAATAATAAAGATATCGGATAATAAAATTAAAATCCGATAGATTTCTTTTTGCCTCCGCGTAACACCGGACGTGACCACCGGAGGGCAGGTTTCTATCATTAACAATGCCGAGTCAGGCATAGCGGGGTTAATGTGATGGCGGGACCTTCTCTGTGGCGGCCCCGGCCCTCTGGAACCAACTCCCCCCAGAGATTAGAATTGCCCCCACCCTCCTTGCCTTTCAGGACTGCTCCCCCATTCCTTTGATGTAGCCAACCCGCATCATCGCTTGTTGATGTTAATAAGGCGTCAATAATAAAGATATCGGATAATAAAATTAAAATCCGATATTTCTTTTCGCCTCCGCGAAACACCGGACGTGACCACCGGAGGGCAGGTTTCTATCATTAACAATGCCGAGTCAGGCATAGCGGGGTTAATGTGATGGCGGGACCTTCTCTGTGGCGGCCCCGGCCCTCTGGAACCAACTCCCCCCAGAGATTAGAATTGCCCCCACCCTCCTTGCCTTTCAGGACTGCTCCCCCATTCCTTTGATGTAGCCAACCCGCTTGTTGATGTTAGTAAGGCGTTAATAATAACGATATCGGATAATAAAATTAAAATCCGATAGATTACTTTTCGCCTCCGCGAAACACCGCACGTGACCACCGGAGGGCAGGTTTCTATCATTAACAATGCCGAGTCAGGCATAGCGGGGTTAATGTGACGGCGGGACCTTCTCTGTGGCGGCCCCGGCCCTCTGGAACCAACTCCCCCCAGAGATTAGAATTGCCCCCACCCTCCTTGCCTTTCAGGACTGCTCCCCCATTCCTTTGATGTAGCCAACCCGCATCATCGCTTGTTGATGTTATTAAGGCGTTAATAATAACGATATCGGATAATAAAATTAAAATCCGATAGATTTCTTTTCGCCTCCGCGAAACACCGGACGTGACCACCGGAGGGCAGGTTTCTATCATTAACAATGCCGAGTCAGGCATAGCGGGGTTAATGTGACGGCGGGACCTTCTCTGTGGCGGCCCCGGCCCTCTGGAACCAACTCCCCCCAGAGATTAGAATTGCCCCCACCCTCCTTGCCTTTCAGGACTGCTCCCCCATTCCTTTGATGTAGCCAACCCGCTTGTTGATGTTAGTAAGGCGTTAATAATAACGATATCGGATAATAAAATTAAAATCCGAGATTTCTTTTCGCCTCCGCGAAACACCGGACGTGACCACCGGAGGGCAGGTTTCTATCATTAACAATGCCGAGTCAGGCATAGCGGGGTTAATGTGATGGCGGGACCTTCTCTGTGGCGGCCCCAGCCCTCTGGAACCAACTCCCCCCAGAGATTAGAATTGCCCCCACCCTCCTTGCCTTTCAGGACTGCTCCCCCATTCCTTTGATGTAGCCAACCCGCATCATCGCTTGTTGATGTTAGTAAGGCGTTAATAATAACGATATCGGATAATAAAATTAAAATCCGATAGATTTCTTTTCGCCTCCGCGAAACACCGGACGTGACCACCGGAGGGCAGGTTTCTATCATTAACAATGCCGAGTCAGGTATAGCGGGGTTAATGTGATGGCGGGACATTCTCTGTGGCGGCCCCGGCCCTCTGGAACCAACTCCCCCCAGAGATTAGTATTGCCCCCACCATCCTTGCCTTTCAGGACTGCTCCCCCATTCCTTTGATGTAGCCAACCCGCATCATCGCTTGTTGATGTTAATAAGGCGTCAATAATAAAGATATCGGATAATAAAATTAAAATCCGATAGATTTCTTTTCGCCTCCGCGAAACACCGGACGTGACCACCGGAGGGCAGGTTTCTCTCATTAACAATGCCGAGTCAGGCATAGCGGGGTTAATGTGATGGCGGGACCTTCTCTGTGGTGGTCCCGGCCCTCTGGAACCAACTCCCCCCAGAGATTAGAATTGCCCCCACCCTCCTTGCCTTTCAGGACTGCTCCCCCATTCCTTTGATGTAGCCAACCCGCATCATCGCTTGTTGATGTTATTAAGGCGTTAATAATAACGATATCGGATAATAAAATTAAAATCCGATAGATTTCTTTTCGCCTCCGCGAAACACCGGACGTGACCACCGGAGGGCAGGTTTCTATCATTAACAATGCCGAGTCAGGCATAGCGGGGTTAATGTGATGGCGGGACCTTCTCTGTGGCGGCCCCGGCCCTCTGGAACCAACTCCCCCCAGAGATTAGAATTGCCCCCACCCTCCTTGCCTTTCAGGACTGCTCCCCCATTCCTTTGATGTAGCCAACCCGCTTGTTGATGTTAGTAAGGCGTTAATAATAACGATATCGGATAATAAAATTAAAATCCGATAGATTTCTTTTCGCCTCCGCGAAACACCGCACGTGACCACCGGAGGGCAGGTTTCTATCATTAACAATGCCGAGTCAGGCATAGCGGGGTTAATGTGACGGCGGGACCTTCTCTGTGGCGGCCCCGGCCCTCTGGAACCAACTCCCCCCAGAGATTAGAATTGCCCCCACCCTCCTTGCCTTTCAGGACTGCTCCCCCATTCCTTTGATGTAGCCAACCCGCATCATCGCTTGTTGATGTTAGTAAGGCGTTAATAATAACGATATCGGATAATAAAATTAAAATCCGATAGATTTCTTTTCGCCTCCGCGAAACACCGGACGTTACCACCGGAGGGCAGGTTTCTATCATTAACAATGCCGAGTCAGGCATAGCGGGGTTAATGTGACGGCGGGACCTTCTCTGTGGCGGCCCCGGCCCTCTGGAACCAACTCCCCCCAGAGATTAGAATTGCCCCCACCCTCCTTGCCTTTCAGGACTGCTCCCCCATTCCTTTGATGTAGCCAACCCGCGTCATCGCTTGTTGATGTTAGTAAGGCGTTAATAATAAAGATATCGGATAATAAAATTAAAATCCGATAGATTTCTTTTCACCTCCGCGAAACACCGCACATGACCACCGGAGGGCAGGTTTCTATCATTAACAATGCCGAGTCAGGCATAGCGGGTTTAATGTCATGGCGGGACCTTCTCTGTGGCGGCCCCGGCCCTCTGGAACCAACTCCCCCCAGAGATTAGAATTGCCCCCACCCTCCTTGCCTTTCAAGACTGCTCCCCCATTCCTTTGATGTAGCCAACCCGCATCATCGCTTGTTGATGTTAATAAGGCGTCAATAATAAAGATATCGGATAATAAAATTAAAAATCCGATAGATTTCTTTTTGCCTCCGCGTAACACCGGACGTGACCACCGGAGGGCAGGTTTCTATCATTAACAATGCCGAGTCAGGCATAGCGGGGTTAATGTGATGGCGGGACCTTCTCTGTGGCGGCCCCGGCCCTCTGGAACCAACTCCCCCCAGAGATTAGAATTGCCCCCACCCTCCTTGCCTTTCAGGACTGCTCCCCCATTCCTTTGATGTAGCCAACCCGCATCATCGCTTGTTGATGTTAGTAAGGCGTTAATAATAACGATATCGGATAATAAAATTAAAATCCGATAGATTTCTTTTCGCCTCCG
This sequence comes from Erythrolamprus reginae, assembly GCF_031021105.1. Lineage (NCBI taxonomy): Eukaryota > Metazoa > Chordata > Lepidosauria > Squamata > Dipsadidae > Erythrolamprus > Erythrolamprus reginae. The sequence continues at coordinate 52,905 of NW_027248557.1, read as the reverse complement.
CGAAACACCGGACGTGACCACCGGAGGGCAGGTTTCTATCATTAACAATGCCGAGTCAGGCATAGCGGGGTTAATGTGACGGCGGGACCTTCTCTGTGGCGGCCCCGGCCCTCTGGAACCAACTCCCCCCAGAGATTAGAATTGCCCCCACCCTCCTTGCCTTTCAGGACTGCTCCCCCATTCCTTTGATGTAGCCAACCCGCGTCATCGCTTGTTGATGTTAGTAAGGCGTTAATAATAAAGATATCGGATAATAAAATTAAAATCCGATAGATTTCTTTTCGCCTCCGCGAAACACCGCACATGACCACCGGAGGGCAGGTTTCTATCATTAACAATGCCGAGTCAGGCATAGCGGGGTTAATGTCATGGCGGGACCTTCTCTGTGGCGGCCCCGGCCCTCTGGAACCAACTCCCCCCAGAGATTAGAATTGCCCCCACCCTCCTTGCCTTTCAGGACTGCTCCCCCATTCCTTTGATGTAGCCAACCCGCATCATCGCTTGTTGATGTTAATAAGGCGTCAATAATAAAGATATCGGATAATAAAATTAAAATCCGATAGATTTCTTTTTGCCTCCGCGTAACACCGGACGTGACCACCGGAGGGCAGGTTTCTATCATTAACAATGCCGAGTCAGGCATAGCGGGGTTAATGTGATGGCGGGACCTTCTCTGTGGCGGCCCCGGCCCTCTGGAACCAACTCCCCCCAGAGATTAGAATTGCCCCCACCCTCCTTGCCTTTCAGGACTGCTCCCCCATTCCTTTGATGTAGCCAACCCGCATCATCGCTTGTTGATGTTAATAAGGCGTCAATAATAAAGATATCGGATAATAAAATTAAAATCCGATATTTCTTTTCGCCTCCGCGAAACACCGGACGTGACCACCGGAGGGCAGGTTTCTATCATTAACAATGCCGAGTCAGGCATAGCGGGGTTAATGTGATGGCGGGACCTTCTCTGTGGCGGCCCCGGCCCTCTGGAACCAACTCCCCCCAGAGATTAGAATTGCCCCCACCCTCCTTGCCTTTCAGGACTGCTCCCCCATTCCTTTGATGTAGCCAACCCGCTTGTTGATGTTAGTAAGGCGTTAATAATAACGATATCGGATAATAAAATTAAAATCCGATAGATTACTTTTCGCCTCCGCGAAACACCGCACGTGACCACCGGAGGGCAGGTTTCTATCATTAACAATGCCGAGTCAGGCATAGCGGGGTTAATGTGACGGCGGGACCTTCTCTGTGGCGGCCCCGGCCCTCTGGAACCAACTCCCCCCAGAGATTAGAATTGCCCCCACCCTCCTTGCCTTTCAGGACTGCTCCCCCATTCCTTTGATGTAGCCAACCCGCATCATCGCTTGTTGATGTTATTAAGGCGTTAATAATAACGATATCGGATAATAAAATTAAAATCCGATAGATTTCTTTTCGCCTCCGCGAAACACCGGACGTGACCACCGGAGGGCAGGTTTCTATCATTAACAATGCCGAGTCAGGCATAGCGGGGTTAATGTGACGGCGGGACCTTCTCTGTGGCGGCCCCGGCCCTCTGGAACCAACTCCCCCCAGAGATTAGAATTGCCCCCACCCTCCTTGCCTTTCAGGACTGCTCCCCCATTCCTTTGATGTAGCCAACCCGCTTGTTGATGTTAGTAAGGCGTTAATAATAACGATATCGGATAATAAAATTAAAATCCGATAGATTTCTTTTCGCCTCCGCGAAACACCGGACGTTACCACCGGAGGGCAGGTTTCTATCATTAACAATGCCGAGTCAGGCATAGCGGGGTTAATGTGACGGCGGGACCTTCTCTGTGGCGGCCCCGGCCCTCTGGAACCAACTCCCCCCAGAGATTAGAATTGCCCCCACCCTCCTTGCCTTTCAGGACTGCTCCCCCATTCCTTTGATGTAGCCAACCCGCGTCATCGCTTGTTGATGTTAGTAAGGCGTTAATAATAAAGATATCGGATAATAAAATTAAAATCCGATAGATTTCTTTTCACCTCCGCGAAACACCGCACATGACCACCGGAGGGCAGGTTTCTATCATTAACAATGCCGAGTCAGGCATAGCGGGTTTAATGTCATGGCGGGACCTTCTCTGTGGCGGCCCCGGCCCTCTGGAACCAACTCCCCCCAGAGATTAGAATTGCCCCCACCCTCCTTGCCTTTCAAGACTGCTCCCCCATTCCTTTGATGTAGCCAACCCGCATCATCGCTTGTTGATGTTAATAAGGCGTCAATAATAAAGATATCGGATAATAAAATTAAAAATCCGATAGATTTCTTTTTGCCTCCGCGTAACACCGGACGTGACCACCGGAGGGCAGGTTTCTATCATTAACAATGCCGAGTCAGGCATAGCGGGGTTAATGTGATGGCGGGACCTTCTCTGTGGTGGCCCCGGCCCTCTGGAACCAACTCCCCCCAGAGATTAGAATTGCCCCCACCCTCCTTGCCTTTCAGGACTGCTCCCCCATTCCTTTGATGTAGCCAACCCGCTTGTTGATGTTAGTAACGCGTTAATAATAACGATATCGGATAATAAAATTAAAATCCGATAGATTTCTTTTCGCCTCCGCGAAACACTGGACGTGACCACCGGAGGGCAGGTTTCTATCATTAACAATGCCGAGTCAGGCATAGCGGGGTTAATGTGATGACGGGACCTTCTCTGTGGCGGTCCCGGCCCTCTGGAACCAACTCCCCCCAGAGATTAGAATTGCCCCCACCCTTCTTGCCTTTCAGGACTGCTCCCCCATTCCTTTGATGTAGCCAACCCGCTTGTTGATGTTAGTAAGGCGTTAATAATAACGATATCGGATAATAAAATTAAAATCCGATAGATTTCTTTTCGCCTCCGCGAAACACCGAACGTGACCACCGGAGGGCAGGTTTCTATCATTAACAATGCCGAGTCAGGCATAGCGGGGTTAATGTGACGGCGGGACCTTCTCTGTGGCGGCCCCGGCCCTCTGGAACCAACTCCCCCCAGAGATTAGAATTGCCCCCACCCTCCTTGCCTTTCAGGACTGCTCCCCCATTCCTTTGATGTAGCCAACCCGCGTCATCGCTTGTTGATGTTAGTAAGGCGTTAATAATAAAGATATCGGATAATAAAATTAAAATCCGATAGATTTCTTTTCGCCTCCGCGAAACACTGGACGTGACCACCGGAGGGCAGGTTTCTATCATTAACAATGCCGAGTCAGGCATAGCTGGGTTAATGTGATGGCGGGACCTTCTCTGTGGCGGCCCCGGCCCTCTGGAACCAACTCCCCCCAGAGATTAGAATTGCCCCCACCCTCCTTGCCTTTCAGGACTGCTCCCCCATTCCTTTGATGTAGCCAACCCGCATCATCGCTTGTTGATGTTAGTAAGGTGTTAATAATAACGATATCGGATAATAAAATTAAAATCCGATAGATTTCTTTTCGCCTCCGCGAAACACCGGACGTTACCACCGGAGGGCAGGTTTCTATCATTAACAATGCCGAGTCAGGCATAGCGGGGTTAATGTGACGGCGGGACCTTCTCTGTGGCGGCCCCGGCCCTCTGGAACCAACTCCCCCCAGAGATTAGAATTGCCCCCACCCTCCTTGCCTTTCAGGACTGCTCCCCCATTCCTTTGATGTAGCCAACCCGCTTGTTGATGTTAGTAAGGCGTTAATAATAACGATATCGGATAATAAAATTAAAATCCGATAGATTTCTTTTCGCCTCCGCGAAACACCGGACGTGACCACCGGAGGGCAGGTTTCTATCATTAACAATGCCGAGTCAGGCATAGCGGGGTTAATGTGATGACGGGACCTTCTCTGTGGCGGTCCCGGCCCTCTGGAATCAACTCCCCCCAGAGATTAGAATTGCCCCCACCCTCCTTGCCTTTCAGGACTGCTCCCCCATTCCTTTGATGTAGCCAACCCGCTTGTTGATGTTAGTAACGCGTTAATAATAACGATATCGGATAATAAAATTAAAATCCGATAGATTTCTTTTCGCCTCCGCGAAACACCGGACGTGACCACCGGAGGGCAGGTTTCTATCATTAACAATGCCGAGTCAGGCATAGCGGGGTTAATGTGACGGCGGGACCTTCTCTGTGGCGGCCCCGGCCCTCTGGAACCAACTCCCCCCAGAGGTTAGAATTGCCCCCACCCTCCTTGCCTTTCAGGACTGCTCCCCCATTCCTTTGATGTAGCCAACCCGCGTCATCACTTGTTGATGTTAGTAAGGCGTTAATAATAAAGATATCGGATAATAAAATTAAAATCCGATAGATTTCTTTTCGCCTCCGCGAAACACCGCACATGACCACCGGAGGGCAGGTTTCTATCATTAACAATGCCGAGTCAGGCATAGCGGGGTTAATGTCATGGCGGGACCTTCTCTGTGGCGGCCCCGGCCCTCTGGAACCAACTCCCCCCAGAGATTAGAATTGCCCCCACCCTCCTTGCCTTTCAGGACTGCTCCCCCATTCCTTTGATGTAGCCAACCCGCATCATCGCTTGTTGATGTTAGTAAGGCGTTAATAATAACGATATCGGATAATAAAATTAAAATCCGATAGATTTCTTTTCGCCTCCGCGAAACACTGGACGTGACCACCGGAGGGCAGGTTTCTATCATTAACAATGCCGAGTCAGGCATAGCGGGGTTAATGTGATGGCGGGACCTTCTCTGTGGCGGTCCCGGCCCTCTGGAACCAACTCCCCCCAGAGATTAGAATTGCCCCCACCCTCCTTGCCTTTCAGGACTGCTCCCCCATTCCTTTGATGTAGCCAATCCGCATCATCGCTTGTTGATGTTATTAAGGCGTTAATAATAACGATATCGGATAATAAAATTAAAATCCGATAGATTTCTTTTCGCCTCCGCGAAACACCGGACGTGACCACCGGAGGGCAGGTTTCTATCATTAACAATGCCGAGTCAGGCATAGCGGGGTTAATGTGATGGCGGGACCTTCTCTGTGGCGGACCCGGCCCTCTGGAACCAACTCCCCCCAGAGATTAGAATTGCCCCCACCCTCCTTGCCTTTCAGGACTGCTCCCCCATTCCTTTGATGTAGCCAACCCGCTTGTTGATGTTAGTAAGGCGTTAATAATAACGATATCGGATAATAAAATTAAAATCCGATAGATTTCTTTTCGCCTCCACGAAACACCGCACGTGACCACCGGAGGGCAGGTTTCTATCATTAACAATGCCGAGTCAGGCATAGCGGGGTTAATGTCATGGCGGGACCTTCTCTGTGGCGGCTCCGGCCCTCTGGAACCAACTCCCCCCAGAGATTAGAATTGCCCCCACCCTCCTTGCCTTTCAGGACTGCTCCCCCATTCCTTTGATGTAGCCAATCCGCATCATAGCTTGTTGATGTTATTAAGGCGTTAATAATAACGATATCGGATAATAAAATTAAAATCCGATAGATTTCTTTTCGCCTCCGCGAAACACTGGACGTGACCACCGGAGGGCAGGTTTCTATCATTAACAATGCCGAGTCAGGCATAGCGGGGTTAATGTCATGGCGGGACCTTCTCTGTGGCGGTCCCGGCCCTCTGGAACCAACTCCCCCCAGAGATTAGAATTGCCCCCACCCTCCTTGCCTTTCAGGACTGCTCCCCCATTCCTTTGATGTAGCCAATCCGCATCATCGCTTGTTGATGTTATTAAGGCGTTAATAATAACGATATCGGATAATAAAATTAAAATCCGATAGATTTCTTTTCGCCTCCGCAAAATACCGGACATGACTACCGGGGGGCAGGTTCAATCATTAACAATGCTGAATCAGGCATAGCGGGGTTAATGTGATGGCGGGACCTTCTCTGTGGTGGCCCCGGCCCTCTGGAACCAACTCCCCCCAGAGATTAGAATTGCCCCCACCCTCCTTGCCTTTCAGGACTGCTCCCCCATTCCTTTGATGTAGCCAACCCGCTTGTTGATGTTAGTAAGGCGTTAATAATAACGATATCGGATAATAAAATTAAAATCCGATAGATTTCTTTTCGCCTCCGCGAAACACCGGACGTGACCACCGGAGGGCAGGTTTCTATCATTAACAATGCCGAGTCAGGCATAGCGGGGTTAATGTGATGACGGGACCTTCTCTGTGGCGGTCCCGGCCCTCTGGAACCAACTCCCCCCAGAGATTAGAATTGCCCCCACCCTTCTTGCCTTTCAGGACTGCTCCCCCATTCCTTTGATGTAGCCAACCCGCATCATCGCTTGTTGATGTTATTAAGGCGTTAATAATAACGATATCGGATAATAAAATTAAAATCCGATATATTTCTTTTCGCCTCCGCGAAACACCGGACGTGACCACCGGAGGGCAGGTTTCTATCATTAACAATGCCGAGTCAGGCATAGCGGGGTTAATGTCATGGCGGGACCTTCTCTGTGGCGGCCCCGGCCCTCTGGAACCAACTCCCCCCAGAGGTTAGAATTGCCCCCACCCTCCTTGCCTTTCAGGACTGCTCCCCCATTCCTTTGATGTAGCCAACCCGCTTGTTGATGTTAGTAAGGCGTTAATAATAACGATATCGGATAATAAAATTAAAATCCGATAGATTTCTTTTCGCCTCCGCGAAACACCGCACATGACCACCGGAGGGCAGGTTTCTATCATTAACAATGCCGAGTCAGGCATAGCGGGGTTAATGTGACGGCGGGACCTTCTCTGTGGCGGCCCCGGCCCTCTGGAACCAACTCCCCCCAGAGATTAGAATTGCCCCCACCCTCCTTGCCTTTCAGGACTGCTCCCCCATTCCTTTGATGTAGCCAACCCGCGTCATCACTTGTTGATGTTAGTAAGGCGTTAATAATAAAGATATCGGATAATAAAATTAAAATCCGATAGATTTCTTTTCGCCTCCGCGAAACACCGCACATGACCACCGGAGGGCAGGTTTCTATCATTAACAATGCCGAGTCAGGCATAGCGGGGTTAATGTCATGGCGGGACCTTCTCTGTGGCGGCCCCGGCCCTCTGGAACCAACTCCCCCCAGAGATTAGAATTGCCCCCACCCTCCTTGCCTTTCAGGACTGCTCCCCCATTCCTTTGATGTAGCCAACCCGCATCATCGCTTGTTGATGTTAGTAAGGCGTTAATAATAACGATATCGGATAATAAAATTAAAATCCGATAGATTTCTTTTCGCCTCCGCGAAACACTGGACGTGACCACCGGAGGGCAGGTTTCTATCATTAACAATGCCGAGTCAGGCATAGCGGGGTTAATGTGATGGCGGGACCTTCTCTGTGGCGGTCCCGGCCCTCTGGAACCAACTCCCCCCAGAGATTAGAATTGCCCCCACCCTCCTTGCCTTTCAGGACTGCTCCCCCATTCCTTTGATGTAGCCAATCCGCATCATCGCTTGTTGATGTTATTAAGGCGTTAATAATAACGATATCGGATAATAAAATTAAAATCCGATAGATTTCTTTTCGCCTCCGCGAAACACCGGACGTGACCACCGGAGGGCAGGTTTCTATCATTAACAATGCCGAGTCAGGCATAGCGGGGTTAATGTGATGGCGGGACCTTCTCTGTGGCGGACCCGGCCCTCTGGAACCAACTCCCCCCAGAGATTAGAATTGCCCCCACCCTCCTTGCCTTTCAGGACTGCTCCCCCATTCCTTTGATGTAGCCAACCCGCTTGTTGATGTTAGTAAGGCGTTAATAATAACGATATCGGATAATAAAATTAAAATCCGATAGATTTCTTTTCGCCTCCACGAAACACCGCACGTGACCACCGGAGGGCAGGTTTCTATCATTAACAATGCCGAGTCAGGCATAGCGGGGTTAATGTCATGGCGGGACCTTCTCTGTGGCGGCTCCGGCCCTCTGGAACCAACTCCCCCCAGAGATTAGAATTGCCCCCACCCTCCTTGCCTTTCAGGACTGCTCCCCCATTCCTTTGATGTAGCCAATCCGCATCATCGCTTGTTGATGTTAATAAGGCGTCAATAATAAAGATATCGGATAATAAAATTAAAAATCCGATAGATTTCTTTTTGCCTCCGCGTAACACCGGACGTGACCACCGGAGGGCAGGTTTCTATCATTAACAATGCCGAGTCAGGCATAGCGGGGTTAATGTGATGGCGGGACCTTCTCTGTGGTGGCCCCGGCCCTCTGGAACCAACTCCCCCCAGAGATTAGAATTGCCCCCACCCTCCTTGCCTTTCAGGACTGCTCCCCCATTCCTTTGATGTAGCCAACCCGCTTGTTGATGTTAGTAACGCGTTAATAATAACGATATCGGATAATAAAATTAAAATCCGATAGATTTCTTTTCGCCTCCGCGAAACACTGGACGTGACCACCGGAGGGCAGGTTTCTATCATTAACAATGCCGAGTCAGGCATAGCGGGGTTAATGTGATGACGGGACCTTCTCTGTGGCGGTCCCGGCCCTCTGGAACCAACTCCCCCCAGAGATTAGAATTGCCCCCACCCTTCTTGCCTTTCAGGACTGCTCCCCCATTCCTTTGATGTAGCCAACCCGCTTGTTGATGTTAGTAAGGCGTTAATAATAACGATATCGGATAATAAAATTAAAATCCGATAGATTTCTTTTCGCCTCCGCGAAACACCGAACGTGACCACCGGAGGGCAGGTTTCTATCATTAACAATGCCGAGTCAGGCATAGCGGGGTTAATGTGACGGCGGGACCTTCTCTGTGGCGGCCCCGGCCCTCTGGAACCAACTCCCCCCAGAGATTAGAATTGCCCCCACCCTCCTTGCCTTTCAGGACTGCTCCCCCATTCCTTTGATGTAGCCAACCCGCTTGTTGATGTTAGTAAGGCGTTAATAATAACGATATCGGATAATAAAATTAAAATCCGATAGATTTCTTTTCGCCTCCACGAAACACCGCACGTGACCACCGGAGGGCAGGTTTCTATCATTAACAATGCCGAGTCAGGCATAGCGGGGTTAATGTCATGGCGGGACCTTCTCTGTGGCGGCTCCGGCCCTCTGGAACCAACTCCCCCCAGAGATTAGAATTGCCCCCACCCTCCTTGCCTTTCAGGACTGCTCCCCCATTCCTTTGATGTAGCCAATCCGCATCATCGCTTGTTGATGTTAGTAAGGTGTTAATAATAACGATATCGGATAATAAAATTAAAATCCGATAGATTTCTTTTCGCCTCCGCGAAACACCGGACGTTACCACCGGAGGGCAGGTTTCTATCATTAACAATGCCGAGTCAGGCATAGCGGGGTTAATGTGACGGCGGGACCTTCTCTGTGGCGGCCCCGGCCCTCTGGAACCAACTCCCCCCAGAGATTAGAATTGCCCCCACCCTCCTTGCCTTTCAGGACTGCTCCCCCATTCCTTTGATGTAGCCAACCCGCTTGTTGATGTTAGTAAGGCGTTAATAATAACGATATCGGATAATAAAATTAAAATCCGATAGATTTCTTTTCGCCTCCGCGAAACACCGGACGTGACCACCGGAGGGCAGGTTTCTATCATTAACAATGCCGAGTCAGGCATAGCGGGGTTAATGTGATGACGGGACCTTCTCTGTGGCGGTCCCGGCCCTCTGGAATCAACTCCCCCCAGAGATTAGAATTGCCCCCACCCTCCTTGCCTTTCAGGACTGCTCCCCCATTCCTTTGATGTAGCCAACCCGCTTGTTGATGTTAGTAACGCGTTAATAATAACGATATCGGATAATAAAATTAAAATCCGATAGATTTCTTTTCGCCTCCGCGAAACACCGGACGTGACCACCGGAGGGCAGGTTTCTATCATTAACAATGCCGAGTCAGGCATAGCGGGGTTAATGTGACGGCGGGACCTTCTCTGTGGCGGCCCCGGCCCTCTGGAACCAACTCCCCCCAGAGGTTAGAATTGCCCCCACCCTCCTTGCCTTTCAGGACTGCTCCCCCATTCCTTTGATGTAGCCAACCCGCGTCATCACTTGTTGATGTTAGTAAGGCGTTAATAATAAAGATATCGGATAATAAAATTAAAATCCGATAGATTTCTTTTCGCCTCCGCGAAACACCGCACATGACCACCGGAGGGCAGGTTTCTATCATTAACAATGCCGAGTCAGGCATAGCGGGGTTAATGTCATGGCGGGACCTTCTCTGTGGCGGCCCCGGCCCTCTGGAACCAACTCCCCCCAGAGATTAGAATTGCCCCCACCCTCCTTGCCTTTCAGGACTGCTCCCCCATTCCTTTGATGTAGCCAACCCGCATCATCGCTTGTTGATGTTAGTAAGGCGTTAATAATAACGATATCGGATAATAAAATTAAAATCCGATAGATTTCTTTTCGCCTCCGCGAAACACTGGACGTGACCACCGGAGGGCAGGTTTCTATCATTAACAATGCCGAGTCAGGCATAGCGGGGTTAATGTGATGGCGGGACCTTCTCTGTGGCGGTCCCGGCCCTCTGGAACCAACTCCCCCCAGAGATTAGAATTGCCCCCACCCTCCTTGCCTTTCAGGACTGCTCCCCCATTCCTTTGATGTAGCCAATCCGCATCATCGCTTGTTGATGTTATTAAGGCGTTAATAATAACGATATCGGATAATAAAATTAAAATCCGATAGATTTCTTTTCGCCTCCGCGAAACACCGGACGTGACCACCGGAGGGCAGGTTTCTATCATTAACAATGCCGAGTCAGGCATAGCGGGGTTAATGTGATGGCGGGACCTTCTCTGTGGCGGACCCGGCCCTCTGGAACCAACTCCCCCCAGAGATTAGAATTGCCCCCACCCTCCTTGCCTTTCAGGACTGCTCCCCCATTCCTTTGATGTAGCCAACCCGCTTGTTGATGTTAGTAAGGCGTTAATAATAACGATATCGGATAATAAAATTAAAATCCGATAGATTTCTTTTCGCCTCCACGAAACACCGCACGTGACCACCGGAGGGCAGGTTTCTATCATTAACAATGCCGAGTCAGGCATAGCGGGGTTAATGTCATGGCGGGACCTTCTCTGTGGCGGCTCCGGCCCTCTGGAACCAACTCCCCCCAGAGATTAGAATTGCCCCCACCCTCCTTGCCTTTCAGGACTGCTCCCCCATTCCTTTGATGTAGCCAATCCGCATCATAGCTTGTTGATGTTATTAAGGCGTTAATAATAACGATATCGGATAATAAAATTAAAATCCGATAGATTTCTTTTCGCCTCCGCGAAACACTGGACGTGACCACCGGAGGGCAGGTTTCTATCATTAACAATGCCGAGTCAGGCATAGCGGGGTTAATGTGATGGCGGGACCTTCTCTGTGGCGGTCCCGGCCCTCTGGAACCAACTCCCCCCAGAGATTAGAATTGCCCCCACCCTCCTTGCCTTTCAGGACTGCTCCCCCATTCCTTTGATGTAGCCAATCCGCATCATCGCTTGTTGATGTTATTAAGGCGTTAATAATAACGATATCGGATAATAAAATTAAAATCCGATAGATTTCTTTTCGCCTCCGCAAAATACCGGACATGACTACCGGGGGGCAGGTTCAATCATTAACAATGCTGAATCAGGCATAGCGGGGTTAATGTGATGGCGGGACCTTCTCTGTGGTGGCCCCGGCCCTCTGGAACCAACTCCCCCCAGAGATTAGAATTGCCCCCACCCTCCTTGCCTTTCAGGACTGCTCCCCCATTCCTTTGATGTAGCCAACCCGCTTGTTGATGTTAGTAAGGCGTTAATAATAACGATATCGGATAATAAAATTAAAATCCGATAGATTTCTTTTCGCCTCCGCGAAACACCGGACGTGACCACCGGAGGGCAGGTTTCTATCATTAACAATGCCGAGTCAGGCATAGCGGGGTTAATGTGATGACGGGACCTTCTCTGTGGCGGTCCCGGCCCTCTGGAACCAACTCCCCCCAGAGATTAGAATTGCCCCCACCCTTCTTGCCTTTCAGGACTGCTCCCCCATTCCTTTGATGTAGCCAACCCGCATCATCGCTTGTTGATGTTATTAAGGCGTTAATAATAACGATATCGGATAATAAAATTAAAATCCGATATATTTCTTTTCGCCTCCGCGAAACACCGGACGTGACCACCGGAGGGCAGGTTTCTATCATTAACAATGCCGAGTCAGGCATAGCGGGGTTAATGTCATGGCGGGACCTTCTCTGTGGCGGCCCCGGCCCTCTGGAACCAACTCCCCCCAGAGGTTAGAATTGCCCCCACCCTCCTTGCCTTTCAGGACTGCTCCCCCATTCCTTTGATGTAGCCAACCCGCTTGTTGATGTTAGTAAGGCGTTAATAATAACGATATCGGATAATAAAATTAAAATCCGATAGATTTCTTTTCGCCTCCGCGAAACACCGCACATGACCACCGGAGGGCAGGTTTCTATCATTAACAATGCCGAGTCAGGCATAGCGGGGTTAATGTGACGGCGGGACCTTCTCTGTGGCGGCCCCGGCCCTCTGGAACCAACTCCCCCCAGAGATTAGAATTGCCCCCACCCTCCTTGCCTTTCAGGACTGCTCCCCCATTCCTTTGATGTAGCCAACCCGCGTCATCACTTGTTGATGTTAGTAAGGCGTTAATAATAAAGATATCGGATAATAAAATTAAAATCCGATAGATTTCTTTTCGCCTCCGCGAAACACCGCACATGACCACCGGAGGGCAGGTTTCTATCATTAACAATGCCGAGTCAGGCATAGCGGGGTTAATGTCATGGCGGGACCTTCTCTGTGGCGGCCCCGGCCCTCTGGAACCAACTCCCCCCAGAGATTAGAATTGCCCCCACCCTCCTTGCCTTTCAGGACTGCTCCCCCATTCCTTTGATGTAGCCAACCCGCATCATCGCTTGTTGATGTTAGTAAGGCGTTAATAATAACGATATCGGATAATAAAATTAAAATCCGATAGATTTCTTTTCGCCTCCGCGAAACACTGGACGTGACCACCGGAGGGCAGGTTTCTATCATTAACAATGCCGAGTCAGGCATAGCGGGGTTAATGTGATGGCGGGACCTTCTCTGTGGCGGTCCCGGCCCTCTGGAACCAACTCCCCCCAGAGATTAGAATTGCCCCCACCCTCCTTGCCTTTCAGGACTGCTCCCCCATTCCTTTGATGTAGCCAATCCGCATCATCGCTTGTTGATGTTATTAAGGCGTTAATAATAAAGATATCGGATAATAAAATTAAAATCCGATAGATTTCTTTTCGCCTCCGCGAAACACCGGACGTGACCACCGGAGGGCAGGTTTCTATCATTAACAATGCCGAGTCAGGCATAGCGGGGTTAATGTGATGGCGGGACCTTCTCTGTGGCGGCCCCGGCCCTCTGGAACCAACTCCCCCCAGAGATTAGAATTGCCCCCACCCTCCTTGCCTTTCAGGACTGCTCCCCCATTCCTTTGATGTAGCCAACCCGCATCATCGCTTGTTGATGTTAGTAAGGCGTTAATAATAACGATATCGGATAATAAAATTAAAATCCGATAGATTTCTTTTCGCCTCCGCGAAACACCGGACGTGACCACCGGAGGGCAGGTTTCTATCATTAACAATGCCGAGTCAGGCATAGCGGGGTTAATGTGATGGCGGGACCTTCTCTGTGGCGGACCCGGCCCTCTGGAACCAACTCCCCCCAGAGATTAGAATTGCCCCCACCCTCCTTGCCTTTCAGGACTGCTCCCCCATTCCTTTGATGTAGCCAACCCGCTTGTTGATGTTAGTAAGGCGTTAATAATAACGATATCGGATAATAAAATTAAAATCCGATAGATTTCTTTTCGCCTCCACGAAACACCGCACGTGACCACCGGAGGGCAGGTTTCTATCATTAACAATGCCGAGTCAGGCATAGCGGGGTTAATGTCATGGCGGGACCTTCTCTGTGGCGGCTCCGGCCCTCTGGAACCAACTCCCCCCAGAGATTAGAATTGCCCCCACCCTCCTTGCCTTTCAGGACTGCTCCCCCATTCCTTTGATGTAGCCAACCCGCATCATCGCTTGTTGATGTTAATAAGGCGTCAATAATAAAGATATCGGATAATAAAATTAAAATCCGATAGATTTCTTTTTGCCTCCGCGTAACACCGGACGTGACCACCGGAGGGCAGGTTTCTATCATTAACAATGCCGAGTCAGGCATAGCGGGGTTAATGTGATGGCGGGACCTTCTCTGTGGCGGCCCCGGCCCTCTGGAACCAACTCCCCCCAGAGATTAGAATTGCCCCCACCCTCCTTGCCTTTCAGGACTGCTCCCCCATTCCTTTGATGTAGCCAACCCGCATCATCGCTTGTTGATGTTAATAAGGCGTCAATAATAAAGATATCGGATAATAAAATTAAAATCCGATATTTCTTTTCGCCTCCGCGAAACACCGGACGTGACCACCGGAGGGCAGGTTTCTATCATTAACAATGCCGAGTCAGGCATAGCGGGGTTAATGTGATGGCGGGACCTTCTCTGTGGCGGCCCCGGCCCTCTGGAACCAACTCCCCCCAGAGATTAGAATTGCCCCCACCCTCCTTGCCTTTCAGGACTGCTCCCCCATTCCTTTGATGTAGCCAACCCGCTTGTTGATGTTAGTAAGGCGTTAATAATAACGATATCGGATAATAAAATTAAAATCCGATAGATTACTTTTCGCCTCCGCGAAACACCGCACGTGACCACCGGAGGGCAGGTTTCTATCATTAACAATGCCGAGTCAGGCATAGCGGGGTTAATGTGACGGCGGGACCTTCTCTGTGGCGGCCCCGGCCCTCTGGAACCAACTCCCCCCAGAGATTAGAATTGCCCCCACCCTCCTTGCCTTTCAGGACTGCTCCCCCATTCCTTTGATGTAGCCAACCCGCATCATCGCTTGTTGATGTTATTAAGGCGTTAATAATAACGATATTGGATAATAAAATTAAAATCCGATAGATTTCTTTTCGCCTCCGCGAAACACCGGACGTGACCACCGGAGGGCAGGTTTCTATCATTAACAATGCCGAGTCAGGCATAGCGGGGTTAATGTGACGGCGGGACCTTCTCTGTGGCGGCCCCGGCCCTCTGGAACCAACTCCCCCCAGAGATTAGAATTGCCCCCACCCTCCTTGCCTTTCAGGACTGCTCCCCCATTCCTTTGATGTAGCCAACCCGCTTGTTGATGTTAGTAAGGCGTTAATAATAACGATATCGGATAATAAAATTAAAATCCGATAGATTTCTTTTCGCCTCCGCGAAACACCGGACGTTACCACCGGAGGGCAGGTTTCTATCATTAACAATGCCGAGTCAGGCATAGCGGGGTTAATGTGACGGCGGGACCTTCTCTGTGGCGGCCCCGGCCCTCTGGAACCAACTCCCCCCAGAGATTAGAATTGCCCCCACCCTCCTTGCCTTTCAGGACTGCTCCCCCATTCCTTTGATGTAGCCAACCCACGTCATCGCTTGTTGATGTTAGTAAGGCGTTAATAATAAAGATATCGGATAATAAAATTAAAATCCGATAGATTTCTTTTCACCTCCGCGAAACACCGCACATGACCACCGGAGGGCAGGTTTCTATCATTAACAATGCCGAGTCAGGCATAGCGGGTTTAATGTCATGGCGGGACCTTCTCTGTGGCGGCCCCGGCCCTCTGGAACCAACTCCCCCCAGAGATTAGAATTGCCCCCACCCTCCTTGCCTTTCAAGACTGCTCCCCCATTCCTTTGATGTAGCCAACCCGCATCATCGCTTGTTGATGTTAATAAGGCGTCAATAATAAAGATATCGGATAATAAAATTAAAAATCCGATAGATTTCTTTTTGCCTCCGCGTAACACCGGACGTGACCACCGGAGGGCAGGTTTCTATCATTAACAATGCCGAGTCAGGCATAGCGGGGTTAATGTGATGGCGGGACCTTCTCTGTGGTGGCCCCGGCCCTCTGGAACCAACTCCCCCCAGAGATTAGAATTGCCCCCACCCTCCTTGCCTTTCAGGACTGCTCCCCCATTCCTTTGATGTAGCCAACCCGCTTGTTGATGTTAGTAACGCGTTAATAATAACGATATCGGATAATAAAATTAAAATCCGATAGATTTCTTTTCGCCTCCGCGAAACACTGGACGTGACCACCGGAGGGCAGGTTTCTATCATTAACAATGCCGAGTCAGGCATAGCGGGGTTAATGTGATGACGGGACCTTCTCTGTGGCGGTCCCGGCCCTCTGGAACCAACTCCCCCCAGAGATTAGAATTGCCCCCACCCTTCTTGCCTTTCAGGACTGCTCCCCCATTCCTTTGATGTAGCCAACCCGCTTGTTGATGTTAGTAAGGCGTTAATAATAACGATATCGGATAATAAAATTAAAATCCGATAGATTTCTTTTCGCCTCCGCGAAACACCGAACGTGACCACCGGAGGGCAGGTTTCTATCATTAACAATGCCGAGTCAGGCATAGCGGGGTTAATGTGACGGCGGGACCTTCTCTGTGGCGGCCCCGGCCCTCTGGAACCAACTCCCCCCAGAGATTAGAATTGCCCCCACCCTCCTTGCCTTTCAGGACTGCTCCCCCATTCCTTTGATGTAGCCAACCCGCGTCATCGCTTGTTGATGTTAGTAAGGCGTTAATAATAAAGATATCGGATAATAAAATTAAAATCCGATAGATTTCTTTTCGCCTCCGCGAAACACTGGACGTGACCACCGGAGGGCAGGTTTCTATCATTAACAATGCCGAGTCAGGCATAGCTGGGTTAATGTGATGGCGGGACCTTCTCTGTGGCGGCCCCGGCCCTCTGGAACCAACTCCCCCCAGAGATTAGAATTGCCCCCACCCTCCTTGCCTTTCAGGACTGCTCCCCCATTCCTTTGATGTAGCCAACCCGCATCATCGCTTGTTGATGTTAGTAAGGTGTTAATAATAACGATATCGGATAATAAAATTAAAATCCGATAGATTTCTTTTCGCCTCCGCGAAACACCGGACGTTACCACCGGAGGGCAGGTTTCTATCATTAACAATGCCGAGTCAGGCATAGCGGGGTTAATGTGACGGCGGGACCTTCTCTGTGGCGGCCCCGGCCCTCTGGAACCAACTCCCCCCAGAGATTAGAATTGCCCCCACCCTCCTTGCCTTTCAGGACTGCTCCCCCATTCCTTTGATGTAGCCAACCCGCTTGTTGATGTTAGTAAGGCGTTAATAATAACGATATCGGATAATAAAATTAAAATCCGATAGATTTCTTTTCGCCTCCGCGAAACACCGGACGTGACCACCGGAGGGCAGGTTTCTATCATTAACAATGCCGAGTCAGGCATAGCGGGGTTAATGTGATGGCGGGACCTTCTCTGTGGCGGACCCGGCCCTCTGGAACCAACTCCCCCCAGAGATTAGAATTGCCCCCACCCTCCTTGCCTTTCAGGACTGCTCCCCCATTCCTTTGATGTAGCCAATCCGCATCATCGCTTGTTGATGTTATTAAGGCGTTAATAATAACGATATCGGATAATAAAATTAAAATCCGATAGATTTCTTTTCGCCTCCGCGAAACACCGGACGTGACCACCGGAGGGCAGGTTTCTATCATTAACAATGCCGAGTCAGGCATAGCGGGGTTAATGTGATGGCGGGACCTTCTCTGTGGCGGACCCGGCCCTCTGGAACCAACTCCCCCCAGAGATTAGAATTGCCCCCACCCTCCTTGCCTTTCAGGACTGCTCCCCCATTCCTTTGATGTAGCCAACCCGCTTGTTGATGTTAGTAAGGCGTTAATAATAACGATATCGGATAATAAAATTAAAATCCGATAGATTTCTTTTCGCCTCCACGAAACACCGCACGTGACCACCGGAGGGCAGGTTTCTATCATTAACAATGCCGAGTCAGGCATAGCGGGGTTAATGTCATGGCGGGACCTTCTCTGTGGCGGCTCCGGCCCTCTGGAACCAACTCCCCCCAGAGATTAGAATTGCCCCCACCCTCCTTGCCTTTCAGGACTGCTCCCCCATTCCTTTGATGTAGCCAATCCGCATCATAGCTTGTTGATGTTATTAAGGCGTTAATAATAACGATATCGGATAATAAAATTAAAATCCGATAGATTTCTTTTCGCCTCCGCGAAACACCGGACGTGACCACCGGAGGGCAGGTTTCTATCATTAACAATGCCGAGTCAGGCATAGCGGGGTTAATGTGATGGCGGGACCTTCTCTGTGGCGGTCCCGGCCCTCTGGAACCAACTCCCCCCAGAGATTAGAATTGCCCCCACCCTCCTTGCCTTTCAGGACTGCTCCCCCATTCCTTTGATGTAGCCAATCCGCATCATCGCTTGTTGATGTTATTAAGGCGTTAATAATAACGATATCGGATAATAAAATTAAAATCCGATAGATTTCTTTTCGCCTCCGCAAAATACCGGACGTGACCACCGGAGGGCAGGTTTCTATCATTAACAATGCTGAATCAGGCATAGCGGGGTTAATGTGATGGCGGGACCTTCTCTGTGGTGGCCCCGGCCCTCTGGAACCAACTCCCCCCAGAGATTAGAATTGCCCCCACCCTCCTTGCCTTTCAGGACTGCTCCCCCATTCCTTTGATGTAGCCAACCCGCTTGTTGATGTTAGTAAGGCGTTAATAATAACGATATCGGATAATAAAATTAAAATCCGATAGATTTCTTTTCGCCTCCGCGAAACACCGGACGTGACCACCGGAGGGCAGGTTTCTATCATTAACAATGCCGAGTCAGGCATAGCGGGGTTAATGTGATGACGGGACCTTCTCTGTGGCGGTCCCGGCCCTCTGGAACCAACTCCCCCCAGAGATTAGAATTGCCCCCACCCTTCTTGCCTTTCAGGACTGCTCCCCCATTCCTTTGATGTAGCCAACCCGCATCATCGCTTGTTGATGTTATTAAGGCGTTAATAATAACGATATCGGATAATAAAATTAAAATCCGATATATTTCTTTTCGCCTCCGCGAAACACCGGACGTGACCACCGGAGGGCAGGTTTCTATCATTAACAATGCCGAGTCAGGCATAGCGGGGTTAATGTCATGGCGGGACCTTCTCTGTGGCGGCCCCGGCCCTCTGGAACCAACTCCCCCCAGAGGTTAGAATTGCCCCCACCCTCCTTGCCTTTCAGGACTGCTCCCCCATTCCTTTGATGTAGCCAACCCGCTTGTTGATGTTAGTAAGGCGTTAATAATAACGATATCGGATAATAAAATTAAAATCCGATAGATTTCTTTTCGCCTCCGCGAAACACCGCACATGACCACCGGAGGGCAGGTTTCTATCATTAACAATGCCGAGTCAGGCATAGCGGGGTTAATGTGACGGCGGGACCTTCTCTGTGGCGGCCCCGGCCCTCTGGAACCAACTCCCCCCAGAGATTAGAATTGCCCCCACCCTCCTTGCCTTTCAGGACTGCTCCCCCATTCCTTTGATGTAGCCAACCCGCGTCATCACTTGTTGATGTTAGTAAGGCGTTAATAATAAAGATATCGGATAATAAAATTAAAATCCGATAGATTTCTTTTCGCCTCCGCGAAACACCGCACATGACCACCGGAGGGCAGGTTTCTATCATTAACAATGCCGAGTCAGGCATAGCGGGGTTAATGTCATGGCGGGGACCTTCTCTGTGGCGGCCCCGGCCCTCTGGAACCAACTCCCCCCAGAGATTAGAATTGCCCCCACCCTCCTTGCCTTTCAGGACTGCTCCCCCATTCCTTTGATGTAGCCAACCCGCATCATCGCTTGTTGATGTTAGTAAGGCGTTAATAATAACGATATCGGATAATAAAATTAAAATCCGATAGATTTCTTTTCGCCTCCGCGAAACACTGGACGTGACCACCGGAGGGCAGGTTTCTATCATTAACAATGCCGAGTCAGGCATAGCGGGGTTAATGTGATGGCGGGACCTTCTCTGTGGCGGTCCCGGCCCTCTGGAACCAACTCCCCCCAGAGATTAGAATTGCCCCCACCCTCCTTGCCTTTCAGGACTGCTCCCCCATTCCTTTGATGTAGCCAATCCGCATCATCGCTTGTTGATGTTATTAAGGCGTTAATAATAAAGATATCGGATAATAAAATTAAAATCCGATAGATTTCTTTTCGCCTCCGCGAAACACCGGACGTGACCACCGGAGGGCAGGTTTCTATCATTAACAATGCCGAGTCAGGCATAGCGGGGTTAATGTGATGGCGGGACCTTCTCTGTGGCGGCCCCGGCCCTCTGGAACCAACTCCCCCCAGAGATTAGAATTGCCCCCACCCTCCTTGCCTTTCAGGACTGCTCCCCCATTCCTTTGATGTAGCCAACCCGCATCATCGCTTGTTGATGTTAGTAAGGCGTTAATAATAACGATATCGGATAATAAAATTAAAATCCGATAGATTTCTTTTCGCCTCCGCGAAACACCGGACGTGACCACCGGAGGGCAGGTTTCTATCATTAACAATGCCGAGTCAGGCATAGCGGGGTTAATGTGATGGCGGGACCTTCTCTGTGGCGGACCCGGCCCTCTGGAACCAACTCCCCCCAGAGATTAGAATTGCCCCCACCCTCCTTGCCTTTCAGGACTGCTCCCCCATTCCTTTGATGTAGCCAACCCGCTTGTTGATGTTAGTAAGGCGTTAATAATAACGATATCGGATAATAAAATTAAAATCCGATAGATTTCTTTTCGCCTCCACGAAACACCGCACGTGACCACCGGAGGGCAGGTTTCTATCATTAACAATGCCGAGTCAGGCATAGCGGGGTTAATGTCATGGCGGGACCTTCTCTGTGGCGGCTCCGGCCCTCTGGAACCAACTCCCCCCAGAGATTAGAATTGCCCCCACCCTCCTTGCCTTTCAGGACTGCTCCCCCATTCCTTTGATGTAGCCAATCCGCATCATCGCTTGTTGATGTTATTAAGGCGTTAATAATAACGATATCGGATAATAAAATTAAAATCCGATAGATTTCTTTTCGCCTCCGCGAAACACTGGACGTGACCACCGGAGGGCAGGTTTCTATCATTAACAATGCCGAGTCAGGCATAGCGGGGTTAATGTGATGACGGGACCTTCTCTGTGGCGGTCCCGGCCCTCTGGAACCAACTCCCCCCAGAGATTAGAATTGCCCCCACCCTTCTTGCCTTTCAGGACTGCTCCCCCATTCCTTTGATGTAGCCAACCCGCATCATCGCTTGTTGATGTTATTAAGGCGTTAATAATAACGATATCGGATAATAAAATTAAAATCCGATATATTTCTTTTCGCCTCCGCGAAACACCGGACGTGACCACCGGAGGGCAGGTTTCTATCATTAACAATGCCGAGTCAGGCATAGCGGGGTTAATGTCATGGCGGGACCTTCTCTGTGGCGGCCCCGGCCCTCTGGAACCAACTCCCCCCAGAGGTTAGAATTGCCCCCACCCTCCTTGCCTTTCAGGACTGCTCCCCCATTCCTTTGATGTAGCCAACCCGCTTGTTGATGTTAGTAAGGCGTTAATAATAACGATATCGGATAATAAAATTAAAATCCGATAGATTTCTTTTCGCCTCCGCGAAACACCGCACATGACCACCGGAGGGCAGGTTTCTATCATTAACAATGCCGAGTCAGGCATAGCGGGGTTAATGGACGGCGGGACCTTCTCTGTGGCGGCCCCGGCCCTCTGGAACCAACTCCCCCCAGAGATTAGAATTGCCCCCCACCCTCCTTGCCTTTCAGGACTGCTCCCCCATTCCTTTGATGTAGCCAACCCGCGTCATCACTTGTTGATGTTAGTATGGCGTTAATAATAAAGATATCGGATAATAAAATTAAAATCCGATAGATTTCTTTTCGCCTCGCGAAACACCGCACATGACCACCGGAGGGCAGGTTTCTATCATTAACAATGCCGAGTCAGGCATAGCGGGGTTAATGTCATGGCGGGACCTTCTCTGTGGCGGCCCCGGCCCTCTGGAACCAACTCCCCCCAGAGATTAGAATTGCCCCCACCCTCCTTGCCTTTCAGGACTGCTCCCCCATTCCTTTGATGTAGCCAACCCGCATCATCGCTTGTTGATGTTAGTAAGGCGTTAATAATAACGATATCGGATAATAAAATTAAAATCCGATAGATTTCTTTTCGCCTCCGCGAAACACTGGACGTGACCACCGGAGGGCAGGTTTCTATCATTAACAATGCCGAGTCAGGCATAGCGGGGTTAATGTGATGGCGGGGACCTTCTCTGTGGCGGTCCCGGCCCTCTGGAACCAAACTCCCCCAGAGATTAGAATTGCCCCCACCCTCCTTGCCTTTCAGGACTGCTCCCCCATTCCTTTGATGTAGCCAATCCGCATCATCGCTTGTTGATGTTATTAAGGCGTTAATAATAACGATATCGGATAATAAAATTAAAATCCGATAGATTTTCTTTTCGCCTCCGCGAAACACCGGACGTGACCACCGGAGGGCAGGTTTCTATCATTAACAATGCCGAGTCAGGCATAGCGGGGTTAATGTGATGGCGGGACCTTCTCTGTGGCGGACCCGGCCCTCTGGAACCAACTCCCCCCAGAGATTAGAATTGCCCCCACCCTCCTTGCCTTTCAGGACTGCTCCCCCATTCCTTTGATGTAGCCAACCCGCTTGTTGATGTTAGTAAGGCGTTAATAATAACGATATCGGATAATAAAATTAAAATCCGATAGATTTCTTTCGCCTCCACGAAACACCGCACGTGACCACCGGAGGGCAGGTTTCTATCATTAACAATGCCGAGTCAGGCATAGCGGGGTTAATGTCATGGCGGGACCTTCTCTGTGGCGGCTCCGGCCCTCTGGAACCAACTCCCCCAGAGATTAGAATTGCCCCCACCCTCCTTGCCTTTCAGGACTGCTCCCCATTCCTTTGATGTAGCCAATCCGCATCATCGCTTGTTGATGTTATTAAGGCGTTAATAATAACGATATCGGATAATAAATTAAAATCCGATAGATTTCTTTTCGCCTCCGCGAAACACTGGACGTGACCACCGGAGGGCAGGTTTCTATCATTACAATGCCGAGTCAGGCATAGCGGGGTTAATGTGATGACGGGACCTTCTCTGTGGCGGTCCCGGCCCTCTGGAACCAACTCCCCCCAGAGATTAGAATTGCCCCCACCCTTCTTGCCTTTCAGGACTGCTCCCCCATTCCTTTGATGTAGCCAACCGCATCATCGCTTGTTGATGTTATTAAGGCGTTAATAATAACGATATCGGATAATAAAATTAAAATCCGATATATTTCTTTTCGCCTCCGCGAAACACCGGACGTGACCACCGGAGGGCAGGTTTCTATCATTAACAATGCCGAGTCAGGCATAGCGGGGTTAATGTCATGGCGGGACCTTCTCTGTGGCGGCCCCGGCCGGCCCTCTGGAACCAACTCCCCCCAGAGGTTAGAATTGCCCCCACCCTCCTTGCCTTTCAGGACTGCTCCCCCATTCCTTTGATGTAGCCAACCCGCTTGTTGATGTTAGTAAGGCGTTAATAATAACGATATCGGATAATAAAATTAAAATCCGATAGATTTCTTTTCGCCTCCGCGAAACACCGCACATGACCACCGGAGGGCAGGTTTCTATCATTAACAATGCCGAGTCAGGCATAGCGGGGTTAATGTGACGGCGGGACCTTCTCTGTGGCGGCCCCGGCCCTCTGGAACCAACTCCCCCCAGAGATTAGAATTGCCCCCACCCTCATCGCCTTTCAGGATTGCTCCCCTATTCCTTTGATGTAGCAAACCCGCGTCATGGCTTGTTAATATTAATAAGGCGTTAATAATAAAGATATCGGATAATAAAATTGAAATCCAATAGATTTCTTTTTGCCTCTGCAAAACAGCGGACGTGACCACCGGAGGGCAGGTTTCTATGATTAACAACGCTGAATCAGGCATAGCGGGGTTAATGTGATGGCGGGACCTTCTCTGTGGCGGCCCCGGCCCTTTGGAACCAACTCCCCCCAGAGATTAGAATTGCCCCCACCCTCCTTGCCTTCCGGGACTGCTCCCCTATTCCTTTGATGTAATGAACCTGCATCATCGCTTGTTAATACTGTATTAATAAGGCGTTAATAATAAAGATATCGGATAATAAAATTAAAATCCAATAGATTTCTTTTTGCCTCCGCAAAATACCGGACATGACTACCGGGGGGCAGGTTCAATCATTAACAATGCTGAATCAGGCATAGCGGGGTTAATGTGATGGCGGGACCTTCTCTGTGGTGGCCCCGGCCCTCTGGAACCAACTCCCCCCAGAGATTAGAATTGCCCCCACCCTCCTTGCCTTTCAGGACTGCTCCCCCATTCCTTTGATGTAGCCAACCCGCTTGTTGATGTTAGTAAGGCGTTAATAATAACGATATCGGATAATAAAATTAAAATCCGATAGATTTCTTTTCGCCTCCGCGAAACACCGGACGTGACCACCTGAGGGCAGGTTTCTATCATTAACAATGCCGAGTCAGGCATAGCGGGGTTAATGTCATGGCGGGACCTTCTCTGTGGCGGCCCCGGCCCTCTGGAACCAACTCCCCCCAGAGATTAGAATTGCCCCCACCCTCCTTGCCTTTCAGGACTGCTCCCCCATTCCTTTGATGTAGCCAACCCGCATCATCGCTTGTTGATGTTATTAAGGCGTTAATAATAACGATATCGGATAATAAAATTAAAATCCGATATATTTCTTTTCGCCTCCGCGAAACACCGGACGTGACCACCGGAGGGCAGGTTTCTATCATTAACAATGCCGAGTCAGGCATAGCGGGGTTAATGTCATGGCGGGACCTTCTCTGTGGCGGCCCCGGCCCTCTGGAACCAACTCCCCCCAGAGGTTAGAATTGCCCCCACCCTCCTTGCCTTTCAGGACTGCTCCCCCATTCCTTTGATGTAGCCAACCCGCTTGTTGATGTTAGTAAGGCGTTAATAATAACGATATCGGATAATAAAATTAAAATCCGATAGATTTCTTTTCGCCTCCGCGAAACACCGCACGTGACCACCGGAGGGCAGGTTTCTATCATTAACAATGCCGAGTCAGGCATAGCGGGGTTAATGTGACGGCGGGACCTTCTCTGTGGCGGCCCCGG
Organism: Erythrolamprus reginae; assembly: GCF_031021105.1. Lineage (NCBI taxonomy): Eukaryota > Metazoa > Chordata > Lepidosauria > Squamata > Dipsadidae > Erythrolamprus > Erythrolamprus reginae. The sequence goes on along the minus strand of NW_027248557.1, from coordinate 27,830 downwards.
CCCTCTGGAACCAACTCCCCCCAGAGATTAGAATTGCCCCCACCCTCCTTGCCTTTCAGGACTGCTCCCCCATTCCTTTGATGTAGCCAACCCGCGTCATCACTTGTTGATGTTAGTAAGGCGTTAATAATAAAGATATCGGATAATAAAATTAAAATCCGATAGATTTCTTTTCGCCTCCGCGAAACACCGCACATGACCACCGGAGGGCAGGTTTCTATCATTAACAATGCCGAGTCAGGCATAGCGGGGTTAATGTCATGGCGGGACCTTCTCTGTGGCGGCCCCGGCCCTCTGGAACCAACTCCCCCCAGAGATTAGAATTGCCCCCACCCTCCTTGCCTTTCAGGACTGCTCCCCCATTCCTTTGATGTAGCCAACCCGCATCATCGCTTGTTGATGTTAGTAAGGCGTTAATAATAACGATATCGGATAATAAAATTAAAATCCGATAGATTTCTTTTCGCCTCCGCGAAACACTGGACGTGACCACCGGAGGGCAGGTTTCTATCATTAACAATGCCGAGTCAGGCATAGCGGGGTTAATGTGATGGCGGGACCTTCTCTGTGGCGGTCCCGGCCCTCTGGAACCAACTCCCCCCAGAGATTAGAATTGCCCCCACCCTCCTTGCCTTTCAGGACTGCTCCCCCATTCCTTTGATGTAGCCAATCCGCATCATCGCTTGTTGATGTTATTAAGGCGTTAATAATAACGATATCGGATAATAAAATTAAAATCCGATAGATTTCTTTTCGCCTCCGCGAAACACCGGACGTGACCACCGGAGGGCAGGTTTCTATCATTAACAATGCCGAGTCAGGCATAGCGGGGTTAATGTGATGGCGGGACCTTCTCTGTGGCGGACCCGGCCCTCTGGAACCAACTCCCCCCAGAGATTAGAATTGCCCCCACCCTCCTTGCCTTTCAGGACTGCTCCCCCATTCCTTTGATGTAGCCAACCCGCTTGTTGATGTTAGTAAGGCGTTAATAATAACGATATCGGATAATAAAATTAAAATCCGATAGATTTCTTTTCGCCTCCACGAAACACCGCACGTGACCACCGGAGGGCAGGTTTCTATCATTAACAATGCCGAGTCAGGCATAGCGGGGTTAATGTCATGGCGGGACCTTCTCTGTGGCGGCTCCGGCCCTCTGGAACCAACTCCCCCCAGAGATTAGAATTGCCCCCACCCTCCTTGCCTTTCAGGACTGCTCCCCCATTCCTTTGATGTAGCCAATCCGCATCATCGCTTGTTGATGTTATTAAGGCGTTAATAATAACGATATCGGATAATAAAATTAAAATCCGATAGATTTCTTTTCGCCTCCGCGAAACACTGGACGTGACCACCGGAGGGCAGGTTTCTATCATTAACAATGCCGAGTCAGGCATAGCGGGGTTAATGTGATGGCGGGACCTTCTCTGTGGCGGTCCCGGCCCTCTGGAACCAACTCCCCCCAGAGATTAGAATTGCCCCCACCCTCCTTGCCTTTCAGGACTGCTCCCCCATTCCTTTGATGTAGCCAATCCGCATCATCGCTTGTTGATGTTATTAAGGCGTTAATAATAACGATATCGGATAATAAAATTAAAATCCGATAGATTTCTTTTCGCCTCCGCAAAATACCGGACATGACTACCGGGGGGCAGGTTCAATCATTAACAATGCTGAATCAGGCATAGCGGGGTTAATGTGATGGCGGGACCTTCTCTGTGGTGGCCCCGGCCCTCTGGAACCAACTCCCCCCAGAGATTAGAATTGCCCCCACCCTCCTTGCCTTTCAGGACTGCTCCCCCATTCCTTTGATGTAGCCAACCCGCTTGTTGATGTTAGTAAGGCGTTAATAATAACGATATCGGATAATAAAATTAAAATCCGATAGATTTCTTTTCGCCTCCGCGAAACACCGGACGTGACCACCGGAGGGCAGGTTTCTATCATTAACAATGCCGAGTCAGGCATAGCGGGGTTAATGTGATGACGGGACCTTCTCTGTGGCGGTCCCGGCCCTCTGGAACCAACTCCCCCCAGAGATTAGAATTGCCCCCACCCTTCTTGCCTTTCAGGACTGCTCCCCCATTCCTTTGATGTAGCCAACCCGCATCATCGCTTGTTGATGTTATTAAGGCGTTAATAATAACGATATCGGATAATAAAATTAAAATCCGATATATTTCTTTTCGCCTCCGCGAAACACCGGACGTGACCACCGGAGGGCAGGTTTCTATCATTAACAATGCCGAGTCAGGCATAGCGGGGTTAATGTCATGGCGGGACCTTCTCTGTGGCGGCCCCGGCCCTCTGGAACCAACTCCCCCCAGAGGTTAGAATTGCCCCCACCCTCCTTGCCTTTCAGGACTGCTCCCCCATTCCTTTGATGTAGCCAACCCGCTTGTTGATGTTAGTAAGGCGTTAATAATAACGATATCGGATAATAAAATTAAAATCCGATAGATTTCTTTTCGCCTCCGCGAAACACCGCACATGACCACCGGAGGGCAGGTTTCTATCATTAACAATGCCGAGTCAGGCATAGCGGGGTTAATGTGACGGCGGGACCTTCTCTGTGGCGGCCCCGGCCCTCTGGAACCAACTCCCCCCAGAGATTAGAATTGCCCCCACCCTCCTTGCCTTTCAGGACTGCTCCCCCATTCCTTTGATGTAGCCAACCCGCGTCATCACTTGTTGATGTTAGTAAGGCGTTAATAATAAAGATATCGGATAATAAAATTAAAATCCGATAGATTTCTTTTCGCCTCCGCGAAACACCGCACATGACCACCGGAGGGCAGGTTTCTATCATTAACAATGCCGAGTCAGGCATAGCGGGGTTAATGTCATGGCGGGACCTTCTCTGTGGCGGCCCCGGCCCTCTGGAACCAACTCCCCCCAGAGATTAGAATTGCCCCCACCCTCCTTGCCTTTCAGGACTGCTCCCCCATTCCTTTGATGTAGCCAACCCGCATCATCGCTTGTTGATGTTAGTAAGGCGTTAATAATAACGATATCGGATAATAAAATTAAAATCCGATAGATTTCTTTTCGCCTCCGCGAAACACTGGACGTGACCACCGGAGGGCAGGTTTCTATCATTAACAATGCCGAGTCAGGCATAGCGGGGTTAATGTGATGGCGGGACCTTCTCTGTGGCGGTCCCGGCCCTCTGGAACCAACTCCCCCCAGAGATTAGAATTGCCCCCACCCTCCTTGCCTTTCAGGACTGCTCCCCCATTCCTTTGATGTAGCCAATCCGCATCATCGCTTGTTGATGTTATTAAGGCGTTAATAATAACGATATCGGATAATAAAATTAAAATCCGATAGATTTCTTTTCGCCTCCGCGAAACACCGGACGTGACCACCGGAGGGCAGGTTTCTATCATTAACAATGCCGAGTCAGGCATAGCGGGGTTAATGTGATGGCGGGACCTTCTCTGTGGCGGTCCCGGCCCTCTGGAACCAACTCCCCCCAGAGATTAGAATTGCCCCCACCCTCCTTGCCTTTCAGGACTGCTCCCCCATTCCTTTGATGTAGCCAATCCGCATCATCGCTTGTTGATGTTATTAAGGCGTTAATAATAACGATATCGGATAATAAAATTAAAATCCGATAGATTTCTTTTCGCCTCCGCAAAATACCGGACATGACTACCGGGGGGCAGGTTCAATCATTAACAATGCTGAATCAGGCATAGCGGGGTTAATGTGATGGCGGGACCTTCTCTGTGGCGGCCCCGGCCCTCTGGAACCAACTCCCCCCAGAGATTAGAATTGCCCCCACCCTCCTTGCCTTTCAGGACTGCTCCCCCATTCCTTTGATGTAGCCAACCCGCTTGTTGATGTTAGTAAGGCGTTAATAATAACGATATCGGATAATAAAATTAAAATCCGATAGATTTCTTTTCGCCTCCGCGAAACACCGGACGTGACCACCGGAGGGCAGGTTTCTATCATTAACAATGCCGAGTCAGGCATAGCGGGGTTAATGTGATGGCGGGACCTTCTCTGTGGCGGCCCCGGCCCTCTGGAACGAACTCCCCCCAGAGATTAGAATTGCCCCCACCCTCATCGCCTTTCAGGATTGCTCCCCTATTCCTTTGATGTAGCAAACCCGCGTCATGGCTTGTTAATATTAATAAGGCGTTAATAATAAAGATATCGGATAATAAAATTGAAATCCAATAGATTTCTTTTTGTCTCTGCAAAACAGCGGACGTGACCACCGGAGGGCAGGTTTCTATGATTAACAACGCTGAATCAGGCATAGCGGGGTTAATGTGATGGCGGGACCTTCTCTGTGGCGGCCCCGGCCCTTTGGAACCAACTCCCCCCAGAGATTAGAATTGCCCCCACCCTCCTTGCCTTCCGGGACTGCTCCCCTATTCCTTTGATGTAATGAACCTGCATCATCGCTTGTTAATACTGTATTAATAAGGCGTTAATAATAAAGATATCGGATAATAAAATTAAAATCCAATAGATTTCTTTTTGCCTCCGCAAAATACCGGACATGACTACCGGGGGGCAGGTTCAATCATTAACAATGCTGAATCAGGCATAGCGGGGTTAATGTGATGGCGGGACCTTCTCTGTGGTGGCCCCGGCCCTCTGGAACCAACTCCCCCCAGAGATTAGAATTGCCCCCACCCTCCTTGCCTTTCAGGATTGCTCCCCCATTCCTTTGATGTAGCCAACCCGCTTGTTGATGTTAGTAAGGCGTTAATAATAACGATATCGGATAATAAAATTAAAATCCGATAGATTTCTTTTCGCCTCCGCGAAACACCGGACGTGACCACCGGAGGGCAGGTTTCTATCATTAACAATGCCGAGTCAGGCATAGCGGGGTTAATGTGATGACGGGACCTTCTCTGTGGCGGTCCCGGCCCTCTGGAACCAACTCCCCCCAGAGATTAGAATTGCCCCCACCCTTCTTGCCTTTCAGGACTGCTCCCCCATTCCTTTGATGTAGCCAACCCGCATCATCGCTTTTTGATGTTATTAAGGCGTTAATAATAACGATATCGGATAATAAAATTAAAATCCGATATATTTCTTTTCGCCTCCGCGAAACACCGGACGTGACCACCGGAGGGCAGGTTTCTATCATTAACAATGCCGAGTCAGGCATAGCGGGGTTAATGTCATGGCGGGACCTTCTCTGTGGCGGCCCCGGCCCTCTGGAACCAACTCCCCCCAGAGGTTAGAATTGCCCCCACCCTCCTTGCCTTTCAGGACTGCTCCCCCATTCCTTTGATGTAGCCAACCCGCTTGTTGATGTTAGTAAGGCGTTAATAATAACGATATCGGATAATAAAATTAAAATCCGATAGATTTCTTTTCGCCTCCGCGAAACACCGGACGTGACCACCGGAGGGCAGGTTTCTATCATTAACAATGCCGAGTCAGGCATAGCGGGGTTAATGTGACGGCGGGACCTTCTCTGTGGCGGCCCCGGCCCTCTGGAACCAACTCCCCCCAGAGATTAGAATTGCCCCCACCCTCCTTGCCTTTCAGGACTGCTCCCCCATTCCTTTGATGTAGCCAACCCGCGTCATCACTTGTTGATGTTAGTAAGGCGTTAATAATAAAGATATCGGATAATAAAATTAAAATCCGATAGATTTCTTTTCGCCTCCGCGAAACACCGCACATGACCACCGGAGGGCAGGTTTCTATCATTAACAATGCCGAGTCAGGCATAGCGGGGTTAATGTCATGGCGGGACCTTCTCTGTGGCGGCCCCGGCCCTCTGGAACCAACTCCCCCCAGAGATTAGAATTGCCCCCACCCTCCTTGCCTTTCAGGACTGCTCCCCCATTCCTTTGATGTAGCCAACCCGCATCATCGCTTGTTGATGTTAGTAAGGCGTTAATAATAACGATATCGGATAATAAAATTAAAATCCGATAGATTTCTTTTCGCCTCCGCGAAACACTGGACGTGACCACCAGAGGGCAGGTTTCTATCATTAACAATGCCGAGTCAGGCATAGCGGGGTTAATGTGATGGCGGGACCTTCTCTGTGGCGGTCCCGGCCCTCTGGAACCAACTCCCCCCAGAGATTAGAATTGCCCCCACCCTCCTTGCCTTTCAGGACTGCTCCCCCATTCCTTTGATGTAGCCAATCCGCATCATCGCTTGTTGATGTTATTAAGGCGTTAATAATAACGATATCGGATAATAAAATTAAAATCCGATAGATTTCTTTTCGCCTCCGCGAAACACCGGACGTGACCACCGGAGGGCAGGTTTCTATCATTAACAATGCCGAGTCAGGCATAGCGGGGTTAATGTGATGGCGGGACCTTCTCTGTGGCGGACCCGGCCCTCTGGAACCAACTCCCCTCAGAGATTAGAATTGCCCCCACCCTCCTTGCCTTTCAGGACTGCTCCCCCATTCCTTTGATGTAGCCAACCCGCTTGTTGATGTTAGTAAGGCGTTAATAATAACGATATCGGATAATAAAATTAAAATCCGATAGATTTCTTTTCGCCTCCACGAAACACCGCACGTGACCACCGGAGGGCAGGTTTCTATCATTAACAATGCCGAGTCAGGCATAGCGGGGTTAATGTCATGGCGGGACCTTCTCTGTGGCGGCTCCGGCCCTCTGGAACCAACTCCCCCCAGAGATTAGAATTGCCCCCACCCTCCTTGCCTTTCAGGACTGCTCCCCCATTCCTTTGATGTAGCCAATCCGCATCATCGCTTGTTGATGTTATTAAGGCGTTAATAATAACGATATCGGATAATAAAATTAAAATCCGATAGATTTCTTTTCGCCTCCGCGAAACACTGGACGTGACCACCGGAGGGCAGGTTTCTATCATTAACAATGCCGAGTCAGGCATAGCGGGGTTAATGTGATGGCGGGACCTTCTCTGTGGCGGTCCCGGCCCTCTGGAACCAACTCCCCCCAGAGATTAGAATTGCCCCCACCCTCCTTGCCTTTCAGGACTGCTCCCCCATTCCTTTGATGTAGCCAATCCGCATCATCGCTTGTTGATGTTATTAAGGCGTTAATAATAACGATATCGGATAATAAAATTAAAATCCGATAGATTTCTTTTCGCCTCCGCAAAATACCGGACATGACTACCGGGGGGCAGGTTCAATCATTAACAATGCTGAATCAGGCATAGCGGGGTTAATGTGATGGCGGGACCTTCTCTGTGGTGGCCCCGGCCCTCTGGAACCAACTCCCCCCAGAGATTAGAATTGCCCCCACCCTCCTTGCCTTTCAGGACTGCTCCCCCATTCCTTTGATGTAGCCAACCCGCTTGTTGATGTTAGTAAGGCGTTAATAATAACGATATCGGATAATAAAATTAAAATCCGATAGATTTCTTTTCGCCTCCGCGAAACACCGGACGTGACCACCTGAGGGCAGGTTTCTATCATTAACAATGCCGAGTCAGGCATAGCGGGGTTAATGTGATGACGGGACCTTCTCTGTGGCGGTCCCGGCCCTCTGGAACCAACTCCCCCCAGAGATTAGAATTGCCCCCACCCTTCTTGCCTTTCAGGACTGCTCCCCCATTCCTTTGATGTAGCCAACCCGCATCATCGCTTGTTGATGTTATTAAGGCGTTAATAATAACGATATCGGATAATAAAATTAAAATCCGATATATTTCTTTTCGCCTCCGCGAAACACCGGACGTGACCACCGGAGGGCAGGTTTCTATCATTAACAATGCCGAGTCAGGCATAGCGGGGTTAATGTCATGGCGGGACCTTCTCTGTGGCGGCCCCGGCCCTCTGGAACCAACTCCCCCCAGAGGTTAGAATTGCCCCCACCCTCCTTGCCTTTCAGGACTGCTCCCCCATTCCTTTGATGTAGCCAACCCGCTTGTTGATGTTAGTAAGGCGTTAATAATAACGATATCGGATAATAAAATTAAAATCCGATAGATTTCTTTTCGCCTCCGCGAAACACCGCACATGACCACCGGAGGGCAGGTTTCTATCATTAACAATGCCGAGTCAGGCATAGCGGGGTTAATGTGACGGCGGGACCTTCTCTGTGGCGGCCCCGGCCCTCTGGAACCAACTCCCCCCAGAGATTAGAATTGCCCCCACCCTCCTTGCCTTTCAGGACTGCTCCCCCATTCCTTTGATGTAGCCAACCCGCGTCATCACTTGTTGATGTTAGTAAGGCGTTAATAATAAAGATATCGGATAATAAAATTAAAATCCGATAGATTTCTTTTCGCCTCCGCGAAACACCGCACATGACCACCGGAGGGCAGGTTTCTATCATTAACAATGCCGAGTCAGGCATAGCGGGGTTAATGTCATGGCGGGACCTTCTCTGTGGCGGCCCCGGCCCTCTGGAACCAACTCCCCCCAGAGATTAGAATTGCCCCCACCCTCCTTGCCTTTCAGGACTGCTCCCCCATTCCTTTGATGTAGCCAACCCGCATCATCGCTTGTTGATGTTAGTAAGGCGTTAATAATAACGATATCGGATAATAAAATTAAAATCCGATAGATTTCTTTTCGCCTCCGCGAAACACTGGACGTGACCACCGGAGGGCAGGTTTCTATCATTAACAATGCCGAGTCAGGCATAGCGGGGTTAATGTGATGGCGGGACCTTCTCTGTGGCGGTCCCGGCCCTCTGGAACCAACTCCCCCCAGAGATTAGAATTGCCCCCACCCTCCTTGCCTTTCAGGACTGCTCCCCCATTCCTTTGATGTAGCCAATCCGCATCATCGCTTGTTGATGTTATTAAGGCGTTAATAATAACGATATCGGATAATAAAATTAAAATCCGATAGATTTCTTTTCGCCTCCGCGAAACACCGGACGTGACCACCGGAGGGCAGGTTTCTATCATTAACAATGCCGAGTCAGGCATAGCGGGGTTAATGTGATGGCGGGACCTTCTCTGTGGCGGACCCGGCCCTCTGGAACCAACTCCCCCCAGAGATTAGAATTGCCCCCACCCTCCTTGCCTTTCAGGACTGCTCCCCCATTCCTTTGATGTAGCCAACCCGCTTGTTGATGTTAGTAAGGCGTTAATAATAACGATATCGGATAATAAAATTAAAATCCGATAGATTTCTTTTCGCCTCCACGAAACACCGCACGTGACCACCGGAGGGCAGGTTTCTATCATTAACAATGCCGAGTCAGGCATAGCGGGGTTAATGTCATGGCGGGACCTTCTCTGTGGCGGCTCCGGCCCTCTGGAACCAACTCCCCCCAGAGATTAGAATTGCCCCCACCCTCCTTGCCTTTCAGGACTGCTCCCCCATTCCTTTGATGTAGCCAATCCGCATCATCGCTTGTTGATGTTATTAAGGCGTTAATAATAACGATATCGGATAATAAAATTAAAATCCGATAGATTTCTTTTCGCCTCCGCGAAACACTGGACGTGACCACCGGAGGGCAGGTTTCTATCATTAACAATGCCGAGTCAGGCATAGCGGGGTTAATGTGATGGCGGGACCTTCTCTGTGGCGGTCCCGGCCCTCTGGAACCAACTCCCCCCAGAGATTAGAATTGCCCCCACCCTCCTTGCCTTTCAGGACTGCTCCCCCATTCCTTTGATGTAGCCAATCCGCATCATCGCTTGTTGATGTTATTAAGGCGTTAATAATAACGATATCGGATAATAAAATTAAAATCCGATAGATTTCTTTTCGCCTCCGCGAAACACCGGACGTGACCACCGGAGGGCAGGTTTCTATCATTAACAATGCCGAGTCAGGCATAGCGGGGTTAATGTGATGGCGGGACCTTCTCTGTGGCGGCCCCGGCCCTCTGGAACCAACTCCCCCCAGAGATTAGAATTGCCCCCACCCTCCTTGCCTTTCAGGACTGCTCCCCCATTCCTTTGATGTAGCCAACCCGCTTGTTGATGTTAGTAAGGCGTTAATAATAACGATATCGGATAATAAAATTAAAATCCGATAGATTACTTTTCGCCTCCGCGAAACACCGCACGTGACCACCGGAGGGCAGGTTTCTATCATTAACAATGCCGAGTCAGGCATAGCGGGGTTAATGTGATGGCGGGACCTTCTCTGTGGCGGCCCCGGCCCCCTGGAACCAACTCCCCCCAGAGATTTGAATTGCCCCCACCCTCCTTGCCTTTCAGGACTGCTCCCCCATTCCTTTGATGTAGCCAACCCGCATCATCGCTTGTTGATGTTATTAAGGCGTTAATAATAACGATATCGGATAATAAAATTAAAATCCGATAGATTTCTTTTCGCCTCCGCGAAACACCGGACGTGACCACCGGAGGGCAGGTTTCTATCATTAACAATGCCGAGTCAGGCATAGCGGGGTTAATGTGATGGCGGGACCTTCTCTGTGGCGGCCCCGGCCCTCTGGAACGAACTCCCCCCAGAGATTAGAATTGCCCCCACCCTCCTTGCCTTTCAGGATTGCTCCCCCATTCCTTTGACGTAGCAAACCCGCATCATAGCTTGTTAATATTAATAAGGCGTTAATAATAAAGATATCGGATAATAAAATTAAAATCCAATAGATTTCTTTTTCCCTCAGGCAAAATACCGGACGTGACCACCGGAGGGCAGGTTTGTATCATTAACAATGCTGAATCAGGCATAGCGGGGTTAATGTGATGGCTGGACCTTCTCTGTGGCGGCCCCGACCCTCTGGAACCAACTCCCCCCAGAGATTAGAATTGCCCCCACCCTCATCGCCTTTCAGGATTGCTCCCCTATTCCTTTGATGTAGCAAACCCGCGTCATGGCTTGTTAATATTAATAAGGCGTTAATAATAAAGATATCGGATAATAAAATTGAAATCCAATAGATTTCTTTTTGCCTCTGCAAAACAGCGGACGTGACCACCGGAGGGCAGGTTTCTATGATTAACAACGCTGAATCAGGCATAGCGGGGTTAATGTGATGGCGGGACCTTCTCTGTGGCGGCCCCGGCCCTTTGGAACCAACTGCCCCCAGAGATTAGAATTGCCCCCACCCTCCTTGCCTTCCGGGACTGCTCCCCTATTCCTTTGATGTAATGAACCTGCATCATCGCTTGTTAATACTGTATTAATAAGGCGTTAATAATAAAGATATCGGATAATAAAATTAAAATCCAATAGATTTCTTTTTGCCTCCGCAAAATACCGGACATGACTACCGGGGGGCAGGTTCAATCATTAACAATGCTGAATCAGGCATAGCGGGGTTAATGTGATGGCGGGACCTTCTCTGTGGTGGCCCCGGCCCTCTGGAACCAACTCCCCCCAGAGATTAGAATTGCCCCCACCCTCCTTGCCTTTCAGGACTGCTCCCCCATTCCTTTGATGTAGCCAACCCGCTTGTTGATGTTAGTAAGGCGTTAATAATAACGATATCGGATAATAAAATTAAAATCCGATAGATTTCTTTTCGCCTCCGCGAAACACCGGACGTGACCACCGGAGGGCAGGTTTCTATCATTAACAATGCCGAGTCAGGCATAGCGGGGTTAATGTGATGACGGGACCTTCTCTGTGGCGGTCCCGGCCCTCTGGAACCAACTCCCCCCAGAGATTAGAATTGCCCCCACCCTTCTTGCCTTTCAGGACTGCTCCCCCATTCCTTTGATGTAGCCAACCCGCATCATCGCTTGTTGATGTTATTAAGGCGTTAATAATAACGATATCGGATAATAAAATTAAAATCCGATATATTTCTTTTCGCCTCCGCGAAACACCGGACGTGACCACCGGAGGGCAGGTTTCTATCATTAACAATGCCGAGTCAGGCATAGCGGGGTTAATGTCATGGCGGGACCTTCTCTGTGGCGGCCCCGGCCCTCTGGAACCAACTCCCCCCAGAGGTTAGAATTGCCCCCACCCTCCTTGCCTTTCAGGACTGCTCCCCCATTCCTTTGATGTAGCCAACCCGCTTGTTGATGTTAGTAAGGCGTTAATAATAACGATATCGGATAATAAAATTAAAATCCGATAGATTTCTTTTCGCCTCCGCGAAACACCGGACGTGACCACCGGAGGGCAGGTTTCTATCATTAACAATGCCGAGTCAGGCATAGCGGGGTTAATGTGACGGCGGGACCTTCTCTGTGGTGGCCCCGGCCCTCTGGAACCAACTCCCCCCAGAGATTAGAATTGCCCCCACCCTCCTTGCCTTTCAGGACTGCTCCCCCATTCCTTTGATGTAGCCAACCCGCGTCATCACTTGTTGATGTTAGTAAGGCGTTAATAATAAAGATATCAGATAATAAAATTAAAATCCGATAGATTTCTTTTCGCCTCCGCGAAACACCGCACATGACCACCGGAGGGCAGGTTTCTATCATTAACAATGCCGAGTCAGGCATAGCGGGGTTAATGTCATGGCGGGACCTTCTCTGTGGCGGCCCCGGCCCTCTGGAACCAACTCCCCCCAGAGATTAGAATTGCCCCCACCCTCCTTGCCTTTCAGGACTGCTCCCCCATTCCTTTGATGTAGCCAACCCGCATCATCGCTTGTTGATGTTAGTAAGGCGTTAATAATAACGATATCGGATAATAAAATTAAAATCCGATAGATTTCTTTTCGCCTCCGCGAAACACTGGACGTGACCACCGGAGGGCAGGTTTCTATCATTAACAATGCCGAGTCAGGCATAGCGGGGTTAATGTGATGGCGGGACCTTCTCTGTGGCGGTCCCGGCCCTCTGGAACCAACTCCCCCCAGAGATTAGAATTGCCCCCACCCTCCTTGCCTTTCAGGACTGCTCCCCCATTCCTTTGATGTAGCCAATCCGCATCATCGCTTGTTGATGTTATTAAGGCGTTAATAATAACGATATCGGATAATAAAATTAAAATCCGATAGATTTCTTTTCGCCTCCGCGAAACACCGGTTGTGACCACCGGAGGGCTGGTTTCTATCATTAACAATGCCGAGTCAGGCATAGCGGGGTTAATGTGATGGCGGGACCTTCTCTGTGGCGGACCCGGCCCTCTGGAACCAACTCCCCCCAGAGATTAGAATTGCCCCCACCCTCCTTGCCTTTCAGGACTGCTCCCCCATTCCTTTGATGTAGCCAACCCGCTTGTTGATGTTAGTAAGGCGTTAATAATAACGATATCGGATAATAAAATTAAAATCCGATAGATTTCTTTTCGCCTCCACGAAACACCGCACGTGACCACCGGAGGGCAGGTTTCTATCATTAACAATGCCGAGTCAGGCATAGCGGGGTTAATGTCATGGCGGGACCTTCTCTGTGGCGGTCCCGGCCCTCTGGAACCAACTCCCCCCAGAGATTAGAATTGCCCCCACCCTCCTCGCCTTTCAGGACTGCTCCCCCATTCCTTTGATGTAGCCAATCCGCATCATCGCTTGTTGATGTTATTAAGGCGTTAATAATAACGATATCGGATAATAAAATTAAAATCCGATAGATTTCTTTTCGCCTCCGCGAAACACCGGACGTGACCACCGGAGGGCAGGTTTCTATCATTAACAATGCCGAGTCAGGCATAGCGGGGTTAATGTGATGGCGGGACCTTCTCTGTGGCGGCCCCGGCCCTCTGGAACCAACTCCCCCCAGAGATTAGAATTGCCCCCACCCTCCTTGCCTTTCAGGACTGCTCCCCCATTCCTTTGATGTAGCCAACCCGCTTGTTGATGTTATTAAGGCGTTAATAATAACGATATCGGATAATAAAATTAAAATCCGATAGATTTCTTTTCGCCTCCGCGAAACACCGGACGTGACCACCGGAGGGCAGGTTTCTATCATTAACAATGCCGAGTCAGGCATAGCAGGGTTAATGTGATGGCGGGACCTTCTCTGTGGCGGCCCCGGCCCTCTGGAACGAACTCCCCCCAGAGATTAGAATTGCCCCCACCCTCCTTGCCTTTCAGGATTGCTCCCCCATTCCTTTGACGTAGCAAACCCGCATCATAGCTTGTTAATATTAATAAGGCGTTAATAATAAAGATATCGGATAATAAAATTAAAATCCAATAGATTTCTTTTACCCTCAGGCAAAATACTGGACGTGACCACCGGAGGACAGGTTTGTATCATTAACAATGCTGAATCAGGCATAGCGGGGTTAATGTGATGGCTGGACCTTCTCTGTGGCGGCCCCGACCCTCTGGAACCAACTCCCCCCAGAGATTAGAATTGCCCCCACCCTCATCGCCTTTCAGGATTGCTCCCCTATTCCTTTGATGTAGCAAACCCGCGTCATGGCTTGTTAATATTAATAAGGCGTTAATAATAAAGATATCGGATAATAAAATTGAAATCCAATAGATTTCTTTTTGCCTCTGCAAAACAGCGGACGTGACCACCGGAGGGCAGGTTTCTATGATTAACAACGCTGAATCAGGCATAGCGGGGTTAATGTGATGGCGGGACCTTCTCTGTGGCGGCCCCGGCCCTTTGGAACCAACTCCCCCCAGAGATTAGAATTGCCCCCACCCTCCTTGCCTTCCGGGACTGCTCCCCTATTCCTTTGATGTAATGAACCTACATCATCGCTTGTTAATACTGTATTAATAAGGCGTTAATAATAAAGATATCGGATAATAAAATTAAAATCCAATAGATTTCTTTTTGCCTCCGCAAAATACCGGACGTGACTACCGGGGGGCAGGTTCAATCATTAACAATGCTGAATCAGGCATAGCGGGGTTAATGTGATGGCGGGACCTTCTCTGTGGCGGCCCCGGCCCTCTGGAACCAACTCCCCCCAGAGATTAGAATTGCCCCCACCCTCCTCACCTTTCAGGACTGCTCCCCCATTCCTTTGATGTAGCAAACCTGCATCATCGCTTGTTAATATTAATAAGGCGTTAATAATAAAGATATCGGATAATAAAATTAAAATCCAATAGATTTCTTTTTGCCTCCGCAAAGTACCGGATGTGACCACCGGAGGGCAGGTTTCTATCATTAACAATGCTGAATTAGGCATAGCGGGGTTAATGTGATGGCGGGACCTTCTCTGTGGCGGCCCCGGCCCTCTGGAACCAACTCCTCCCAGAGATTAGAATTGCCCCCACCCTCCTTGCCTTTCAGGATTGCTCCCCCATTCCTTTGATGTAGCAAACCCGCATCATCCCTTGTCAATATTAATAAGGCGTTAATAATAAAGATTTCGGATAATAAAATTAAATTCCGATAATTTCTTTTTGCCTCCGCAAAACACCGGACGTGACCACCGGAGGGCAGGTTTCTATCATTAACAATGCCAAATCAGGCATAGCGGGCTTAATGTGATGGCGGGACCTTCTCTGTGGCGGCCCCGGCCCTCTGGAACCAACTCCTCCCAGAGATTAGAATTGCCCCCACCCTCCTTGTCTTTCAGGACTGCTCCCCCGTTCCTTTGATGTAGCAAATCCGGGTCATGGCTTGTTAATATTAATAAGGCGTTAATAATAAAGATATCGGATAATAAAATTAAAATCCAATAGATTTCTTTTTGCCTCCGCAAAACAGCGGACGTGACCACCGGGGGGGGGTAGGTTTCAATCATTAACAACGCTGAATCAGGCATAGCAGGGTTAATGTGATGGCGGGACCTTCTCTGTGGTGGCCCCGGCCCTCTGGAACCAACTCCCCCCAGAGATTAGAATTGCCCCCACCCTCCTCACCTTTCAGGACTGCTCCCCCATTCCTTTGATGTAGCCAATCCGCATCATCGCTTGTTGATGTTATTAAGGCGTTAATAATAACGATATCGGATAATAAAATTAAAATCCGATAGATTTCTTTTCGCCTCCGCGAAACACCGGACGTGACCACCGGAGGGCAGGTTTCTATCATTAACAATGCCGAGTCAGGCATAGCGGGGTTAATGTGATGGCGGGACCTTTTCTGTGGTGGCCCCGGCCGTCTGAAACCAACTCCCCCCAGAGATTAGAATTTCCCCCACCCTCCTTGCCTTTCAGGATTGCTCCCCCATTCCTTTGATGTAGCAAACCCGTATCATCGCTTGTTAATATTAATAAGGCGTTAATAATAAAGATATCGGATAATAAAATTAAAATCCGATAGATTTCTTTTTGCCTCCGCAAAACACCGGACATGACCACTGGAGGGCAGGTTTCTATCATGAACAATGCCGAATCAGGCATAGCGGGGTTAACGTGATGGCGGGACCTTCTTTGTGGCGGCCCCGGCCCTCTGGAACCAACTCCCCCCCGAAGATTAGAATTGCCCCCACCCTCCTTGCCTTTCAGGATTGCTGCCCCATTCCTTTGATGTAGCAAACCCGCATCATCGCTTGTTAATATTAATAAGGCGTTAATAATAAAGATATCGGATAATAAAATTAAAATCCAATAGATTTCTTTTTGCCTCCGCAAAATACCGGTGGTGAGCACCGGAGGGCAGGTTTCTATCATTAACAATGCTGAATCAGGCATAACGGGGTTGATATTGTGGGACCTTCTCTGTGGTGGCCCCGGCCGTCTGAAACCAACTCCCCCCAGAGATTAGAATTTCCCCCACCCTCCTTGCCTTTCAGGATTGCTCCCCCATTCCTTTGATGTAGCAAACCCGCATCATCGCTTGTTAATATTAATAATGCGTTAATAATAAAGATATCGGATAATAAAATTAAAATCCAATAGATTTCTTTTTGCCTCCGCAAAACACCGGACGTGACCACCGGAGGGCAGGTTTCTATCATTAACAATGCTGAATCAGGCATAGCGGGGTTAATGTGATGGCGGGACCTTCTCTGTGGCGGCCCCGAGCCTCGAACCAACTCTCCCCAGAGATTAGAATTGCCCCCACCTTCCTTGCGTTTCGTATTGGATTATAATTGTACACTGTTTTATGACTGCTGTTTTATGACCGCCTCGAGTCTTCAGAGAGGGGCGGCATATAAATCCAATAAATAAACGATTAAATAAATAAATAAGTAAGTAATGATGATGATGATGATGATGATGATGATGATGATAATAATTTTCTTCATGGCTCCTGTATTCTATATTTACTTCTTTATTAAAATCTTATGATTGATATTAACAGGCCATCACAGCCTTTCTTAACTGGGTTTTTCTTTCTTTCTCTCTTTCTCTTTCATTCTTTTCTTTCTCTTTCTTTCTTTCTTTCTTTCTCTTTCTTTCTCTCCTTCCTTCCCTCCTTCCATTTCTTTCTTTCCCCAACTCTCTTTTTATTTCTCTTTCATTCTCTTTTTTTTTCCTTTCCTTCTTTCTTTCCTTTCCTTTTCTTTCTTTCTTTCTTTCTCTCCTTCCTTCCCTCCTTCCATTTCTTTCATTCCCCCTCTTTCTTTTTATTTCTCTTTCATTCTCTTTCTTTTCTCCTTCTGTCCTTTCTTTCATTTCTTTTTCCTTCTTTCTCTCTTTCTCTTTCATTCTTTTCTTTCTCTTGCTTTCTTTCTTTCTCTCTTTCTTTCTCTCCTTCCTTCCCTCGTTCCATTTCTTTCATTCCCCCTCTCTTTTAATTTCTCTTTCATTCTCTTTCTTTTCTCTTTCTTTCTTTCCTTCTTTCCTTTCGTTTCTTTTTCTTTCTCTCTTTCTCTCCTTCCTTTCCTCCTTCCATTTCTTTCTTTTCCCCTCTCTCTTTTTATTTCTCTTTCATTCTCTTTCTTCTCTTTCTTTCCTTCTTTTTTTCGTTTCTTTTTCTTTCTTTCTCTCTTTCTCTCATTCTTTTCTTTCTCTTGCTCTCTTTCTTTATCTTTCTCTCCTTCCTTCCCTCATTCTATTTCTTTCTTTCTTTCCTCCTCTCTCTTTTTATTTCTCTTTCATTCTCTTTCTTTTCTCTTTCTTTCTTTCGTTTCTTTTTCTTTCTCTCTCTCTTTCTCTTTCATTCTTTTCTTTCTTTCTTTCTCTTTCTTTCTCTCCTTCCTTCCCTCCTTCCATTTCTTTCTTTTCCCCTCTCTCTTTTTATTTGTCTTTCATTCTCTTTCTTTTCTCTTTCCTACTTTCTCTGTTTCTCTTTCATTCTTTTTTTCTTTTTCTTTCTTTCTTTCTTTCTTTCTTTCTCTTTCTGTCCTTCCTTCCCTCATTCCAATTCTTTCATTCCGCCTTTCTATTTTTATTTCTCTTTCATTATTTCTTTTCTCTTTCCTTCTTTCTTTCTTTCTCTCTTTCTCTTTCATTCTTTTTTTTCTTTCTTTCTTTCTTTCTATTTCTTTCTCTCCTTCCTTCCCTCATTCCATTTCTTTCTTTCCCCCTCTCTCTTTTTATTTCTCTTTCATTCTCTTTCTTTCCTTCTTTCTTTCATTTCTTTTTCTTTCTTTCTCTCTTTCTCTTTCATTCTTTTCTTTCTCTTGATTTCTTTCTCTTTCTCTCCTTCCTTTCCTCCTTCCATTTCTTTCATTCCCCCTCTCTATTTTTATTTCTCTTTCATTCTCTTTCTTTTCTCTTTTTTTCCTTCTTTCTTTCTCTCTCTTTCATTCTTTTCTTTCTTTCTTTCTTGTTCTTTCTCTCTTTCACTCATTCCATTTCTTTCTTTCTCCCTCTCTCTTTTTATTTCTCTTTCATTCTCTTTCTTTCCTTCTTTCTTTCTTTTGTTTCTCTTTCTTTCTTTGTTTCTCTTTCATTCTTTTTTCTTTCTCTCCTTCCTTCCCCCCTTCCATTTCTTTCTTTCCCCCTCTCTTTTTATTTCTCTTTCATTCTCTTTCTTTTCTCTTTCTTTCCTTCTTTCTTTCGTTTCTTTTTCTTTCTTTCTCTCTTTTTCTTTCAATCTTTTTTTCTTTCTCTTGCTTTCTTTCTTTCTCTTTCTTTCTCTCCTTCCTTCCCTCCTTCCATTTCTTTCTTTCCCCCTCTCTTTTTATTTCTCTTTCATTCTCTTTCTTTTCTCCTTTCTTTCTTTTGTTTCTTTTTCTTTCTTTCTTTTTTTCTTTCTCTTTCTTTCTTTCTTTCTCTTTCTTTCTCTTCTTCCTTCCCTCGTTCCATTTCTTTCATTCCCCCTCTCTATTTTTATTTCTCTTTCATTCTCTTTCTTTTCTCTTTCTTTCCTTCTTTCTTTTGTTTCTTTTTCTTTCTTTCTTTTTCTTTCATTCTTTTTTTCTTTCTCTTTCTTTCTTTCTCTTTCTTTCTCTTCTTCCTTCCCTCATTCCATTTCTTTCTTTCCCCCTCTCTCTTTTTATTTCTCTTTCATTCTCTTTCTTTTTCTTTCTTTCTCTCTCTTTCATTCTTTTCTTTCTCTTGCTTTCTTTCTTTCTCTTTATTTCGCTCCTTCCTTCCCTCATTCCATTTCTTTCTTTCCCTCTCTCTCTTTTTATTTCTTTCATTCTCTTTCTTTCTTTCCTTCTTTCTTTTTCTTTCTCTTTCTCTTTCATTCTTTTCTTTCTCTTGTTTTCTTTCTTTCTCTTTGTTTCTCTCCTTCCTTCCCTCCTTCCATTTCTTTCATTCCCCCCTCTTTATTTTTTTTTCTCTTTCATTGTCTTTCTTTTCTCTTTCTTTCCTTCTTTCTTTCTTTTCTTTCTTTTTCTTTCTTTTTCTTTCTTTTTCTTTCATTCTTTTTTTCTTTCTTTCTTTTTTTCTCTTCTTCCTTCCCTCCTTTCATTTCTTTCTTTCCCCCTCTCTCTTTTTATTTCTCTTTCATTCTCTTTCTTTTCCCTTTCTTTTCTTCTTTCTTTTGTTTCTTTTTCTTTCTTTCTTTCTTTCTCTCTTTCTCTTTCATTCTTTTCTTTCTCTTTCTTCCTTTTTCTTTCTCTCTTTCCTTTCCTCCTTCCATTTCTTTCATTCTCCGTTTATATTTTTATTTCTCTTTCATTCTTTCCTTCTTTAATTTTTTTCTTTTTTTCTCTTTCTCTCTTGTTCTTTCATTCTTTTTTCTTTCTCTTGCTTTCTTTCTCTTTTTTTCTTTCCTTCCTTCCCTACATTCCCCCTCTCTCTTTTTATTTCTCTTTCATTCTCTTTCTTTCATGCTTTTTTTTCTTTCCTTCCTTCCCTACATTCCCCCTCTCTCTTTTTATTTCTCTTTCATTCTCTTTCTTTCATGCTTTTTCTTTCTCTCTTTTACCTTCCCTTCCTCTATTTCTTCTTTTCTTTCTCCTTCCTACATTCTTCTCTCCCCCCTTCCTTCAGTCCGTCCTCTCTTACTCTCTCCTTTCATAAGTTTCCTTCCTTCCTCTGTTCCTGTCCATTCCTCCTTTATTTCCTTCCCTCCCTCCATTTCTTGCTTTCCTTCTCCTTCCTCCCTTCTTTCCCCCCTCACTCCCTTCTTTCACTCCTTCCTCTCTTGCTCTCCCCTTTCACACCTTTCCTTGCTTCCTTTGCACCCTTCCTCTGTTCCTGTCCCTTCCCTCTTTCCTTCCTTCCCACCCTCCGTCCATTCATTCACCCATTCCTCTCTTGATCGCCTATTTTACCATTCCTTCCTTCCTTCCTTCCTTCTTCTTTCCTCCCTCCCTCTCATTTCTTTTTCCTTCTCCATTTCTCCTTCCTTTCTTATTTCCTTCCTTCCTTTCTCCCTCCCTCCCATTTCTTTTTCCTTCTCCATTTCTCCTTCCTTTCTTATTTCCTTCCTTCCTTTCTCCCTCCCTCCCATTTCTTTTTCCTTCTCCATTTCTCCTTCCTTCCTTCTTTCCTCCCTCCCTCCCTCCCTCTCATTTCTTTTTCCTTCTCCATTTCTCCTTCCTTTCTTATTTCCTTCCTTTCTCCCTCCCTCCCATTTCTTTTTCCTTCTCCATTTCTCCTTCCTTCCTTCCCTCCCTCCCTTCCTTCCTAGCTCGCCCTCGCCTTTCTTCCCTTCCTTCCAGGTGGGAGTGCCCCCTCAAGACATCTGCCCTACTGCTGGTGCCCTGCTTTTTCTCTCCCCTCGTCCTTTCCAGCTCCTCGCCAGTGGCTGCCGGGTGTGGGATCCCCCTCCCCTCGCTAGAAAGCACATGGTTTTGTCAACAAGGCCTCTTCCAAGAAGGGAGAAGTGTCAAGGAGCCGTAAATAAGCCACGCTCCGCCTGACCGATGCCAGGACGCTGTTTCTTTCCCTCGCCGCTCCCGCTTCTTTCTTTCTCCTGGACGAGTCCAAACAATCGGCTTAAGCCAGTTCCTGCCGCACCCTCCTTGCCTTTCAGGATTGCTACCCCATTCCTTTGATGTAGCGAACCGCATCATCGCTTGTTAATATTAATAAGGCATTAATAATAAAGATATGGGATAATAAAATTGAAATCCAATAGATTTGTTTTGGGGTGCGCAATACCGGACATAACCACCGGAGGGCAGTTTCCCCATTATTAACAATGCTGAATCAGGCATACCAGGGTCAATGTGATGGCAGGACCTTCTCTGTGGCGGCCCCAGCCCTCTGGAACCACCTCCCCCCAGAGATTAGAATTGCCCCCACCCTCCTTGCCTTTCAGGATTGCTCCCCCATTCCTTTGATGTAGCGAACCGCATCATCGCTTGTTAATATTAATAAGGCATTAATAATAAAGATATGGGATAATAAAATTAAAATCCAATAGATTTCTTTTGGGGTATGCAATACAGGACGTTACCACCGCTAGTCCCCCCACGCTAGCCCCCTCTGCTAGCCTCCCCCTAGCCCCCCGCTTGCCAGCCCCCCTTGCCAGCCCCTCGTGGACTAGCGTGGGGGGGGCTAGTGTGGGGGGGCGTAGCAGGCTGGGGACTAGCAGGCTAGCCTGCCCCACGCTAGCCCCCCCCATGCAAGCCCCCCTCCCATGCCAGCCCCCCCCCCCGTGGCAGCCCCACCATGCTAGCCCCCTCCCACTAGCCCCCCCACGCCGGACCCCCGCGCCAGACACCCCACGCGCCAAACCCCCCACCAGCCCCCCCCACCAGCCCCTCGCGCCAGCCACCCCCCGCGCCACCCACCCCGCGCCAGACAACCCCCACGCCAGACACCCTCCGCTCCAGACCCTTGCGCCAGCCCCCCTGCGAGCCCCCCCGCCAGCCCTTTGCGCCAGCCCCCCCCCGCACCAGACACCCCGCGCCAGCCACCCCGTGCCAGCCACCCCCCCACCAGCCCCTCGCATCAGCCCACCCCGCGCCAGACCCCACCCGCGCCAGACCACCCCGTGCCAGCCCCCACGCGGCAGCCCCCACGCGCGGTCCCCGCGGCAGCCCCCGCGGCAGGCCCCCACGCGCCACCCCCCCCGCGCCAGACAAGCACCATGCCAGACACCCCCCGCTCCAGACCCTTGCGCCACCTCCCCCGCCAGCCCCCCTGCGAGCCCCCCAGCCAGCCCCCTCGCCAGTCCTCGCGCCAGACCCTTGCGGCAGTCCCCCCGCGCCAGCCACCCCCCCCGCTACAGGCCACCCCCGCGCCAGCCCTTCCCGCGCCAGCCACCCCTGCGCCAGACCCCCGCACCAAGCCACCCCGCGCCGAGCCATCCCGCGGCAGCCCCCCCGCGCCAGCCCCCCCGTGCAAGCCCCCCCCTGTGCCAGCTCCCCCCATGCTAGCCCCCTCCCGCTAGACCCCCACGCCGGACCCCCGCACCAGCCCCCCCCGCGCCAGACACCCCACGTGCCAGAAACCCCATGAGCCCCCCCCACCAGCCCCCCCGCGTCAGCCCAACCGGCGTCAGCCCCCCCCCCGCCAGCCCCCCCGCACCAGCCCCCCCCGTGCCAGCCCCCCCACGGCAGCCCCCCCCGCGAGGTCCCCACGGCAGCCCCGCGCCAGGCCCCCCGCGCCAGCCACCCCACGCCAGACAACCCCCACGCCAGACACCCCCCGCTCCAGACCCTTGCACCAGCCCCCCTGCGAGGCCCCCCGTGCCAGCCACCCCCGCACCAGACACCCCCGCGCCAGACACGCCCGCGCCAGACACCCCGCGCCAGCCCCCCCCGTGCCAGCCCCCCCCGTGCCAGCCTCCCCCGTGCCAGTCCCCCCCCGTGGCAGCCCCCCGCGCCAGACAACCCCCACGCCAGCCACCCCCCGCTACAGGCCACCCCCGCGCCAGCCACCCCTGCGCCAGCCCCCCGCGCCAAGCCATCCCGCGCCAGCCCCCCCGCGCCAGCCCCCCCCGTGCTAGCCCCCTCCCGCTAGACCCCCACGCCGGACCCCCGCACCAGCCCCCCCCGCGCCAGACACCCCACGTGCCAGAAACCCCATGAGCCCCCCCCACCAGCCCCCCGCGTCAGCCCAACCCGCGCCAGACCCCCTGCGCCAGGCCCCCTCCGCGCCAGCCCCCCCACGGCAGCCCCCCCCGTGAGGTCCCCCGCGCCAGACCGCCGCACCAGCCACCCCCGTGCCAGACACCCCGCGACAGCCCCCCCCGTGCCAGCCCCCCCCGCGCCAGCCTCCCCCGCGCCAGCCCCCCCCGTGGCAGCCCCCCGCGCCAGACAACCCCCACGCCAGACACCCCCCTGCTCCAGACCCTTCCGCCAGCCCCCCCGCCAGCCCCCCTGCGAGCCCCCCGCGCCAGCACCCCTGCCAGCCCCCCCTTGCCAGCCCCCCCGCGCCAGGCCCCCCGCTCCAGACACCCCCGCGCCGGACACCCCGTGCCAGACACCCCGTGCCAGCCCCCACCCGCGCCAGCCTCCCCACGAGGCCCCCGTGGCAACCCCCGCGCCAGCCCTCCCGCGCCTGACAAGCACCACGCCAGACACCCTCTGCTCCAGACCCTTGCGCCAGCTCCCCCGCCAGCCCCCCTGCGAGCCCCCCGGCCAGCCCCCTCGCCAGCCCTCGCGCCAGACCCTTGCGCCACCCCCCCGCACCAGCCACCCCCGCCACCCCCCCCGCTCCAGGCCCCCCCGCGCCAGCCACCCCTGCGCCAGACCCCCGCACCAAGCCATCCCGCGGCAGCCCCCCCGCGGCAGCCCCCCCCGCGCCAGCCCCCCCCCGTGCAAGCCCCCCCCTGTGCCAGCTCCCCCCATGCTAGCCCCCTCCCGCTAGACCCCCACGCCGGACCCCCCGCACCAGCCCCCCTGCGCCAGACACCCCCGCGCCAGACACCCCACGCGCCAGAAACCCCATGAGCCCCCCCCACCAGCCCCCCCGCGTCAGCCCAACCCGCGCCAGCCACCCCCCCGCCAGCCCCCCCCGCGCCAGCCACCCCCGTGCCAGCCCCCCCACGGCAGCCCCCCCCGCGAGGTCCCCACGGCAGCCCCGCGCCAGGCCCCCCGCGCCAGCCACCCCACGCCAGACAACCCCCACGCCAGACACCCCCCGCTCCAGACCCTTGCACCAGCCCCCCTGCGAGGCCCCCCGTGCCAGCCACCCCCGCGCCAGACACGCCCGCGCCAGACACCCTGCGCCAGCCCCCCCCGTGCCAGCCCCCCCCCGTGCCAGCCTCCCCTGTGCCAGTCCCCCCCCCGTGGCAGCTCCCCGCGCCAGACAACCCCCATGCCAGCCACCCCCCCGCTACAGGCCACCCCCGCGCCAGCCACCCCTGCGCCAGACCCCCCGCACCAAGCCACCCCGCGCTAAGCCATCCCGCGCCAGCCCCCCCGTGCCAGCCCCCCGCGCCAGCCCCCCCCGTGCTAGCCCCCTCCCGCTAGACCCCCACGCCGGACCCCCGCACCAGCCCCCCCCGCGCCAGACACCCCACGTGCCAGAAACCCCATGAGCCCCCCCCACCAGCCCCCTGCGTCAGCCCAACCCGCGCCAGCCACCCCCACGCAAGACCCCCTGCGCCAGGCCCCCCCGCGCCAGCCCCCCCACGGCAGCCCCCCCCGTGAGGTCCCCGCGGCAGCCCCGCGCCAGGCCCCCCCGCGCCAGCCACCCCACGCCAGACACCCCCCGCTCCAGACCCTTGCGCCAGCCCCCCTGCGAGGCCCCCCGTGCCAGCCACCCCCGCACCAGCCACCCCCGCGCCAGACCGCCGCACCAGCCACCCCCGTGCCAGACACCCCGCGACAGCCTCCCCCGCACCAGCCCCCCCCGTGGCAGCCCCCCGCGCCAGACAACCCCCACGCCAGACACCCCCCTGCTCCAGACCCTTCCGCCAGCCCCCCCGCCAGCCCCCCTGCGAGCCCCCCCGCCAGCCCTCCTCGCGCCAGCCCCTTGCGCCAGCCCCCCCGCGCCAGCACCCCTGCCAGCCCCCCCCTCGCCAGCACCCCCGCGCCAGGCCCCCCGCTCCAGACACCCCCGCGCCGGACACCCCGTGCCAGCCCCCCACCCGCGCCAGCCCCCCCACGAGGCCCCCGTGGCAGCCCCCGCGCCAGACCCCCGCGCCAGCCCTCCCGCGCCTGACAAGCACCACGCCAGACACCCTCTGCTCCAGACCCTTGCGCCAGCTCCACCGCCAGCCCCCCCTGCGAGCCCCCCGGCCAGCCCCCTCGCCAGCCCTCGCGCCAGACCCTTGCGCCACCCCCCCGCACCAGCCACCCCCGCCACCCCCCCCGCTCCAGGCCCCCCTGCGCCAGACACCCCGCGCCAGACATCCCCTGCGCCAGCCCCCCCTGCGCGAGCCACCCCGTGCCAGCCACCCCCGCGCCAGACCCCCGCGCCAGCCCCCCCCCCCGCGCGTTTGAAAGGAGCGCTTGTGAAGTTTGGAAAGGCCACGACCCCTGAATCCACATTTCCCCACAAAACAGCTGGTCCCTGCAAACCTTTCATTCTTGGGGTTGGGGCTGGGAAAATATGGACACGTCATAGAAACACCGAGATAAAGGCCCAAAAAAAAGGTGGGCTGACAGGGAGGGGAGGGATAGCTCACAGTGCTAGTGCTCTGCTATGGAAGTCAAGACTTCACAGGATCGAATCCCACCAAGGCAGAAGGGTTAGGGTTAGGGTTAGGGTTAGGGTTAGGGTTAGGGTTAGGGTTAGGGTTAGGGTTAGGGTTAGGGTTAGGGTTAGGGTTAGGGTTAGGGTTAGGGTTAGGGTTAGGGTTAGGGTTAGGGTTAGGGTTAGGGTTAGGGTTAGGGTTAGGGTTAGGGTTAGGGTTAGGGTTAGGGTTAGGGTTAGGGTTAGGGTTAGGCTTAGGCTTAGGGTTAGGCTTAGGGTTAGGGTTAGGGTTAGGGTTAGGGTTAGGGTTAGGGTTAGGGTTAGGGTTAGGGTTAGGGTTAGGGTTAGGCTTAGGCTTAGGCTTAGGCTTAGGCTTAGGCTTAGGGTTAGGCTTAGGGTTAGGCTTAGGGTTAGGGTTAGGGTTAGGCTTAGGGTTAGGCTTAGGGTTAGGCTTAGGCTTAGGGTTAGGGTTAGGGTTAGGGTTAGGCTTAGGGTTAGGCTTAGGCTTAGGGTTAGGCTTAGGGTTAGGCTTAGGGTTAGGGTTAGGGTTAGGGTTAGGGTTAGGGTTAGGGTTAGGCTTAGGGTTAGGGTTAGGGTTAGGGTTAGGCTTAGGGTTAGGGTTAGGGTTAGGGTTAGGCTTAGGCTTAGGGTTAGGGTTAGGGTTAGGGTTAGGCTTAGGGTTAGGGTTAGGGTTAGGGTTAGGGTTAGGCTTAGGGTTAGGGGGTTAGGCTTAGGGTTAGGCTTAGGGTTAGGCTTAGGGTTAGGCTTAGGGTTAGGCTTAGGGTTAGGGTTAGGCTTAGGGTTAGGCTTAGGGTTAGGCTTAGGGTTAGGCTTAGGGTTAGGCTTAGGGTTAGGCTTAGGCTTAGGCTTAGGCTTAGGGTTAGGCTTAGGGTTAGGGTTAGGGTTAGGGTTAGGGTTAGGGTTAGGCTTAGGGTTAGGGTTAGGGTTAGGCTTAGGGTTAGGGTTAGGGTTAGGCTTAGGGTTAGGGTTAGGGTTAGGGTTAGGGTTAGGGTTAGGGTTAGGCTTAGGGTTAGGGTTAGGGTTAGGCTTAGGGTTAGGGTTAGGGTTAGGGTTAGGGTTAGGGTTAGGGCTTAGGCTTAGGCTTAGGGGTTAGGGTTAGGGTTAGGGTTAGGGTTAGGGTTAGGGTTAGGGTTAGGGTTAGGGTTAGGGTTAGGGTTAGGGTTAGGGTTAGGGTTAGGGTTAGGGTTAGGGTTAGGGTTAGGGTTAGGGTTAGGGTTAGGGTTAGGGTTAGGGTTAGGGTTAGGGTTAGGGTTAGGGTTAGGGTTAGGGTTAGGGTTAGGGTTAGGGTTAGGGTTAGGGTTAGGGTTAGGGTTAGGGTTAGGGTTAGGGTTAGGGTTAGGGTTAGGGTTAGGGTTAGGGTTAGGGTTAGGGTTAGGGTTAGGGTTAGGGTTAGGGTTAGGGTTAGGGTTAGGGTTAGGGTTAGGGTTAGGGTTAGGGTTAGGGTTAGGGTTAGGGTTAGGGTTAGGGTTAGGGTTAGGGTTAGGGTTAGGGTTAGGGTTAGGGTTAGGGTTAGGGGTTAGGGTTAGGGTTAGGGTTAGGGTTAGGGTTAGGGTTAGGGTTAGGGTTAGGGTTAGGGTTAGGGTTAGGGTTAGGGTTAGGGTTAGGGTTAGGGTTAGGGTTAGGGTTAGGGTTAGGGTTAGGGTTAGGGTTAGGGTTAGGGTTAGGGTTAGGGTTAGGGTTAGGGTTAGGGTTAGGTTAGGGTTAGGGTTAGGGTTAGGGTTAGGGTTAGGGTTAGGGTTAGGGTTAGGGTTAGGGTTAGGGTTAGGGTTAGGGTTAGGGTTAGGGTTAGGGTTAGGGTTAGGGTTAGGGTTAGGGTTAGGGTTAGGGTTAGGGTTAGGGTTAGGGTTAGGGTTAGGGTTAGGGTTAGGGTTAGGGTTAGGGTTAGGGTTAGGGTTAGGGTTAGGGTTAGGGTTAGGGTTAGGGTTAGGGTTAGGGTTAGGGTTAGGGTTAGGGTTAGGGTTAGGGTTAGGGTTAGGGTTAGGGTTAGGGTTAGGGTTAGGGGTTAGGGTTAGGGTTAGGGTTAGGGTTAGGGTTAGGGTTAGGGTTAGGGTTAGGGTTAGGGTTAGGGTTAGGGTTAGGGTTAGGGTTAGGGTTAGGGTTAGGGTTAGGGTTAGGGTTAGGGTTAGGGTTAGGGTTAGGGTTAGGGTTAGGGTTAGGGTTAGGGTTAGGGTTAGGGTTAGGGTTAGGGTTAGGGTTAGGGTTAGGGTTAGGGTTAGGGTTAGGGTTAGGGTTAGGGTTAGG
>NW_027248556.1:0-132182 GCF_031021105.1 Erythrolamprus reginae | reverse complement strand
AAGTTGGGGCAGTGTTTCCCAACCTTGGCAACTTAAATATATCTGGACTTCAGCTCCCAGAAGTCCAGATATCTTCAAGTTGCCAAGGTTGGGAAACATTGGAGTTAGGGTCTCACTTCCTCTGCCACCCCCACTCCCCAAATAAATCCACCAGCCTTTCCCTTTTGCTCAAATCTTCTCCATGGGAACAGCTCGATCCCCACGGCTGCAGAAGTGCCAGGGCGAGGCATGTTGTGCGAAGCCCACCCTGCGAGTCCCTTTTGAGGGAGGGTCCCGGCACTCACCTTGTAGACCCAGGACTTGGGGCGCTGGCTTTGACCCTTCCGGCGTTTCAAGGCCTCTTCGAGCCGACGCTGACCTGGAAGATATATATAAACCTCCAGTGGCTGGACGATGCCTCCAGCAAAAACCAAATCCAAATGAAAGTTGTTTAATATGAACCAAAATAAAGATACGTATAACCAAAAATCGGATCAAAAATAACTCAATCCCTGTATGAGTTCAATCCATTTGATAACTATTAGAAATCTACTAATATTACAACCTATGATTAAACTTTACTAACAAAAACAATAAATATAACCCATCTAAGTCGCCACAACCCAAACGCCTGCTCGCTTGCAGGTTCTACCTCTCATCTTGCTCTCTCTCTCTTCTTTCTCTCTTCTCTCTTTTTTCCCCTCCCTTTTCTCCCCTTCTATCCTTTTTCATCCCACATTACTGTTGGATTATCAATTATTACAGCTATAAGATACTTAAATAAGAACTCTGAATACGAAATATTTACATAGGGACAAATACCCGAAATGTATATACAATAATATATATAAGCTGTGATATAACAACATTGTTTACCCCACTCCCCTCCCACTTTTCTTTTCTGTACTCCCATCCCCCTTTCCCCCTGTTTTACTCCTTTTTGTATAAATTAATAAAGTATATATTTTTTTAAAAAATAAAGGGAACACTCAAATAACACATCCTAGACCCGAAGGAATGAAACATTCTCATTGAATACTTTGTTCTGTATAAAGTTGAAGGTGCACCACAGCCGGTGAAATGGATTGTCCATCAGTGTTGCTTCCCAAGTGGACAGTTTGATTTCACAGAAGTTTGATTTAGTTGGAGTTATATTCTGTTGTTTAAGTGTTCCCTTTATTTTTTTTGATCAGTGTATGATATAACACATTCTGACAGCTGTAAGAATCATCCTGGCACAATATAGAATGCTGGTGAGACCCCATTTGGAATAATACTGTGTCCAGTTCTGGAGACCTCACCTACAAAAAGATATTGACAAAATTGAACGGGTCCAAAGACGGGCTACAAGAATGGTGGAAGGTCTTAAGCATAAAACGTATCAAGAAAGACTTAATGAACTCAATCTGTATAGTCTGGAGGACAGAAGGAAAAGGGGGGACATGATCGAAACATTTAAATATATTAAAGGGTTAAATAAGGTCCAGGAGGGAAGTGTTTTTAATAGGAAAGTGAACACAAGACCAAGGGGACACAATCTGAAGTTAGTTGGGGGAAAGATCAAAAGCAGCGTGAGAAAATATTATTTTACTGAAAGAGTAGTAGGTGCTTGGAACAAACTTCCAGCAGACGTGGTAGATAAATCCACAGGGACTGAATGTAAACATGCCTGGGATAAACATAGATCCATCCTAAGATAAAATACAGAAAACAGTATAAGGGCAGACTAGATGGACCATGAGGTCTTTTTCTGCCGTCAGACTTCTATGTTTCTATGTTTCTATACTGGAAACAGGAGGGACACCAACCGAAAGTTAAATTATAGTTTAAAAGATTTTGTACTGCACAGAAGTAGATAAATTGACTATAGAAGTTAAAGAGAAAGAAGATTTGGAATATTATAAAGCATGGGATTTGTTGTATGAGTGGCATGACAGAAGAAAATAAAATAATATATTAAACATTAGGATATTAGTATTAAGATTGTAAGGGCAAATGAACATAATACTATATTATATCAATAAATATAAACATATATATATGTATATTAAATAATGGTGTAATAATTAAGATCTTTAGAGATATATAAATTACAATGACAGTAGGAATAGATAAAAATAGTAAATTAGTGTATACTAGTTAATCTATGTACCGTAAAACAACTTTAATGGTATAAATGTATGTGTATATGTTTCATTTTTTGGGGGGGTCACATTGTATAATGTCCTATTTGTTTGTTTTTTCTTTTATGTATTTTTTAAATTTATAAAGGAATTAAAAAAAATTTTTTTTTAAAAAAGAAAGGAAGTTATTAGCACCCTTAACCTCTAGGAGCGACTTAAGCCGACTTTGTGATCTCTTAGAAATTATTCCAAGATAATAGTCCTTTTGATAGGTCAGAGGGCCTCTGACCTTGGGCCCTTTAAGACTCGTGGACTTCAACTCCCAGAATTCCTCAGCCAGCCATTTCCCCCCCCCTTTTGCTGAAGTCAAGATATATTACATCTACTACCTCATTCCCACCATCTATTATTCAGAAACCTTATGAAAAAAACACGATAAATATGCTATTTATTTATTCATTCATTCATTCTTTCATTCATTCATCATTTGCTTGCTTGCTTACTTACTTACTTATTACTTTTCTTTCTTTCTTTCTTTCTTTCTTTCTTTCTTTCTATCTATCTGGATTTGTATGCCGCCCAACTCCCAACGGACTCTGGAAAGCTCACAGCCAAAGAACAAAACATACAATGTAATATTAAGACCCTTTTAAAACAATTTAAAACCGACAATTGAAAACAATGTACATTTCTCCTTCTCCTTGCTGAATTGTGGGTAAATCTTTGCTGGCTGAGGAATTCTGGGAATTGAAGTCCATAAGTTAAAAGGGTGAAACATCAGCTAACAGTAAATTAAGGGGGGGAGACCTCTATTTTTATCCACTTGATAGCAATTCTCGGGGGGGAATTGCACTGAGTCCTACAGTATTGGACAGCATAGAAGTCAAATAAATAAAAGGCAAGATATATTATATTGATAATATATCCAATATAAACAGGCATTTGTTCCTTTTGAACCCTTTATTACACCCTGTTTCCGCAAAAATGAGACAGCGTCTTATATTAATGTTTGCTCACAAAGATGTGCTAGTAAGGGGCGTACATAAGTGCACTGGTGTGCCTTTCGTCCCCTGTCCAATTGTCTTTCCTTTCTCTCACTTATCATATATATTTTCTTTCTTTCATATATTCTCTCCTCTTAGTTCACTTTCACCCTTATATATATTACTACATGTCTATTTTTATTCCTATGTATTTGTGTATTGGACAAATGAATAAATAAATAAATAAAAATCTTATTTTCAGGGTATGTCTTATATTTTTTTCAGTGAAGAAGAATTCACATTTATTGCTGAATAAAAAAAAATGAACGTTTATTATATACTGTAAGTAGTTATCATCACAAACCAGCATAACCAGACAAACTGTTAAAGTTAAATTAGATTGTTTTCTAACTGCTCTATTCTAAAATAATGATTATATTATCTTAATAATAATAACGAGTATATTAAGTCTGCAATCCTGCTGCAGCAAAAATACATCCAAACACGCAGCCGCATTTTGAATGCATGTTGGATGTGTTTAAAAATCTAATTGATGCAACATTTTGGGATGCAACTTATGGACAGCAGTGTTATATATGTTCTGTTCGGGAATACTACTAAACAATGCTGTCTGGCGGGGCCCAGGGGAAGAGCCTTCTCTGTGGCGGGCCCCACCCTTTGGAACCAACTCCCCCCGGATATCAGAGTTGCCCCCACCCTCCTGGCCTTTCGTAAGCTACTCAAAACCCACCTCTGTCGTCGGGCATGGGGGAATTGAGACTTTCCCTTCCCCCTAGGCTTATAAAATTTATGCATGGTATGTCTGTATGTATGATTGGTTTCTTAAATTAGGGTTTTTAAATTAACTTAAATATTAGATTTGTTTATATTGTCTTATTATTGTTGTTAGCTGCCCCAAGTCTACGGAGAGGGGCGGCATACAAATCTGATAAATAAATAAACAAACAAACAAACAAACAAACAGAAAGACAGACAAACAGACAAACAAACAAATAAATACTGAAACCTCTCCTATGTCTTACTTTCGGGGGGTGACTTATTTTCGGGGAAACAGGGTATAGCACCAGGCGCGCTCTCCAGTTTTTTTTCTCTCTGGTGCTCATGAGGTCTAGAAACTTTGGAAGTCTTGTGAGCAATGGCCTTCTTGACTTGCCCCCGTTCAGAGATTACAATGGCATTGAAAAAGTGGGACACACTAATGACTACGTTTCACACTTACAACCGTTGCAGCATTGATCGTACAATCAAATTTCTGCTGCTTGACAATTGACTCACATTTATGACCGCGGGGAAAGCTGGATTAACGTAACCACCGTGGGGCTAGCATAACTGCAGTGACTCGTTTAACAACGGCAGTGAGAAAAGTCTTAAAACGGGGTAAAATTTCACTTTCGCCTCGCTTAGCAACAGCAACTTGTGGCTCTGCTGTTTTTGAAGGCCTGATTTTTGAGGCCCCTGCCTCGCCCCCCCTTCTGTACCGCGCCCCTGGTCTTTTCTCCCTGAACCTCCATGAGGACTAGAAACTTTGCAGGTCTTGCGAGAGGTGTAAACTCTGAGCAGAGTTGTCACGCAGTGCCACGTCTCCGCAACCCCACTCTCCCGGCCTCACCTGGGCGCCCCATGCCGATGCGGTCCAGGTCGAGGGGCTTGACGTAGTCAAAATGGCTCAGCCGGGTGACGTGAAGCTCGTCTCGGATCCGGGTGTAAAATTGCTCCAGCTGGATTTCGCTCAAAAGCTGCTGCAGCCATTCGGTCCCGTCGTCTGGCGCCATCAGGGGGGGGGGGTACACGGGTGGGGGAGGCTACAGGGGACAGGAGTAGACCAGCCTCAAGTTAGGGTGAAAGCACAAGGCCCCCCAAAATCAGTTGAGAATTTGTTGCCCAGATCAGATGAAACTGGTTGCCAGAAATATATATATTTTTAACCAGTTCTTCCCCTGCTAGGCATGCACCTTGGCTCGCTGGCTAGAGTGATCGGGTGTTTTCTTTCAAAGTAGTTCTGCCCACAGATTGTACAAGTGAAAACGTATCATTATGGTTTGCCCTGTTGTTTTGCAAATACACTGCGCCAGACATAAATTCCTTGTGTGGGTAACCACACTAGGCTAAATAGTTTTGAGCTGCGCTGTTTTGTGTTCTATTCTCTTTATACTATTCTCTGTGTTTTCTGTATTCTGCGTTCTATTTTGATATGTTCTGTATTTTTAAATTTCCTATTCTATTCTCTGTATTTTACATTCTGCATTTGATATTTGTATTTTATATTCCGTATTCCATATTCCATTCCATTCTATTAATTCTCAATTTTCTTCTCTCCTCTTCTGAATTCTATTCTATTCTAATTCTAAATTCTATTCTAATTCTAGGTTCTATTCTATTCTAATCCTGAAGTCTATTCAAGTTAATTCTGAATTCTATTATATTCTATTTTAATTCTGAATTCTATTCTAATCTAATTCTGAAATTCTATTATATTGTAATCTAATTCTGAATTCTATTCTATTTTAATCTAATTCTGAATTCTATTCTACTCCATTCTAATCTAATCCCAAATTCTATTGCATTCCATTCCATTCCATTCCATGCTCTTAGCTGGCATCTTCCAGCTTTGAGGAACTATATCTCCCATCACCTTTGTTAGAAACTTGCCATATATTTGCACTTGCAGTTTGAAAAAAATTCCAGTGTGTTTTATTTTTATTTTAAGTCCAGGAAACCACTCATAATCGCCAGGCAACAAGTCTAAGGTTCTAAGTCTAAGATATAAACAAACAGATGCCAACTCTAGATAAGTCTGACCAGCCAAAGGAGAAAGGTCAATACAAAAGGGATTGCTGGGCGTCAGAGGGGCAGGGGGCGAGTTTAGAATCCCCCCATGAGCCCCTGTCTCTTTTTTAATAGAATAACAGTGTTGGAAGGGACCTTGGAGGTCTTCTAGTCCAACCCCACTTTACCATTTCAAACAAATGGTTGTCCAGTTCTCTTCTTAAAAACCTCCAGGGTTGGGAGCACCCACAACGTCTGGTGGCAAGGAGTTCCACCAGTTAATTATCCTCCCCATTAGGAAGTTTCTCCTTATTTCTAGGTTTGGAAATTGACCCCTTCTTCTTTGGGTCAGCCCCCACAAATAACAGAGGTTTGTAACCATCTCACACCTAACTCTTCTTTTCTTCAGACTGCAGCTGTCCTTCATGTGTTTTTAGTCGCCCATGACCGTCTTAGTTGGCTCTTCTCGGCACTTTTTCCAAAAATCTCAACCTCTTTTTTGTAGTGTGGTATTTGGGGTGTGCGTATGTGTGTGTGTATGCGTATGTATGTGTGTCTGTCTGTCTATATAGTCTGCCTGCTGTAATATATCTGGACTTCAATTCCCAGAATTCCCCAGACTGACTAATTTAAAACATCTTGGCTTCAATTCCCAGAATTCCCCAGTCTTTCTGCTTTAATGTATCTGGATTTCCACTCCCAGAATTCCCCAGCCTGCCTAGCTTAATATACCTTGGCTTCAATTCCCAGAATTCCCCAGCCTGTCTGCTTTAATATATCTGGACTTCCACTCCCAGAATTCCCCAGCCTGCCTGCTTTAATATATCTGGACTTCCACTCCCAGAATTCCCCAGCCACCATGCTTTAAGACAGGGGTCTCCAACCTAGACAACTTTAAGACCTATGAAACTCAATGCCCAGAAAGCAAAGCTGCCTGTGGAATTCTGGGAGTTGAAGCCCAGAAGTCTTAAAGTTGCCAAGGTTGGAGACCACTGTCTTAAAGCATGATGGCTGGGGAATTTTGAGAGTTGAAGTCCTGATATACTCATTTCATTTCATTCATTCATTTATCACAATTTGGGAAACCGCCCATCTCCCTCCCAGAAATGCTGCACCAAAAATAATAATAATAATAATGTGTTATTTTAAAAATGTTTAAAAACATAAAAAAGAAAGGGGGAAACATTTAAAATATGTTCGTTAACATTTGACGTGAAAGCTGAATTTTGGCCACTGCAGTGGGTCAGAAAATTCACAAGAAACTGGCGCAGGCCGTCCTCGACTTAAGGCCATCCATTTAGTGACCGGTGCTGCCACAGCACCCAAGAAAGTGATTTACAGCCTGTCCTCGCATTTATAACTGTCATCAGGGTTTCTCTAAAAGTCACGTGATCAAAATTAGGATGCGGGGCCAACCGACATATATTTATGATGGTCCAAGGGTCACATAAGCCTCTTTTGAGACTTTCTGACAAGCCACGTCTAAGGGGGGGATGCTGGATTTGCTTAATGACCGTGTGACTCACTTAACAGTTAACTACCCAATTCACTTTACAACTGCAGGCCCATGTAGGTTTTTGCTTAACAAGCCTGGCAAAAATGTATTTAATTTAATTTGTATGCTGCCCAACTCCCTAGGGAGACTAATAATACCCTAAAATTGGTGGCTTAATAACCAACTTGGTGAAGAACAAAAAAAAATCCAGGTCCCAATTTTGGTCATAAAACGAGGACTCCCTGCAGCTCCTTTTCTGCCTAGGACTATTTATTGTGTGTCGGAGCACAACTTTGGCTGGCTATAGAATCCTGATTTTTGGCTGCACCGTTGTAAGTCATTGACTTACAACAGTTCACTTAGCGACTGTTCAAAGTTAGGTAGAAAAAAAGAGATTTGGGACCGTTGTTCACACTTAACGACCACTTGTAGCATTCCCCAATGTCAGGTGGTCAAAATTCAGGCATTTAGTCATTGACTCACATTTATGACAGTCATTGATTCACATTTACACGGTCGCAGGTTGCTAACTTAACAATGGCAGTGGTTCACTTAACAACTGTGGCAAGAAAGGTCATAAAGTGAAGCTAAAATTTACTTAACAACCATCTACTTAGCAATAGAAATGGCGAGTTGGCCAGCAGATAGATAGATAGATAGATAGATAGATAGATAGATAGATAGATAGATAGATAGATAGATAGATAGATAGATAGATAGATAGATAGTATAGATGGATGGATGGATGGATGGATGGACGGACGGACGGACGGACAGACAGACAGGAAGGTAGATTGATAGATTACTAGGTAGGTAGGTAGGTAAGCAGGTAAGTAGGTAGGTAGATAGGTAAGTAAGTAGATCGATAGATTAATAGATCGGTAGGTAGGTAGGTAGGTAGGTAAGTAAGTAAGTAGATCAATAGATTAATAGATCTGTGGGTAGGTAGGTAATAATAATAATAATAATAATAATAATAATAATAATTTATTAGATTTGTATGCCGCCCCTCTCCGAAGACTCGGAGATAGATAGATAGATAGATAGATAGATAGATAGATAGATAGATAGATAGATAGATAGATAGATAGATAGACCGACCAACTAAGTAACAAACAAACAAACAAACAAACAAACTCTCCTTTTCACATGTTCAATACCAGACCACCTTTTGAATAAGCATTTTTTTTTAAATTATGGAATGATTAATTGAATTAACCAGTGGAACTGCTTGCCACCAGAAGTTGCAGGTGCTCATCCCTGGAGGTTTTGTTTTTGTTTTAAAAACAGACTGGACAACCATTTGACCAAGATGATACAAGGTCTCCTGCCTTGAAGAGAGAGTTGGACTACAGCTGTTCCTTGCCTTATGACCACAACTGACCACTCCCAAGGCCTCCGTTACTAGCAAGATGGTCGTTACATGAATTTGTGCCCCGATTACAACGTCCATTGAATCGCTGCAGCAGTTAAGTTAGGAACAGTGTTATGAAGTGAATCTTTGCGATCTTTGACATTTGGCATCTCATTAACACCCCTGAAAATGTCCAGAGATACTTCACCAGAAGAGCCCTTCACTCCTCCACTCGAAACAGAATTCCCTACGAAACTAGACTTTCAATCATGGGCCTAGAAAGTTTAGAACTAAGATGCTTTAAACACAAACTAAGTATTGCCCACAAGATCATAGGCTGCAATGTCCTGCCTGTCAAAGACTACTTCAGCTTCAACCACAACAACACAAGAGCACACAACAGATTGAAGCTTAATATTAACCGCTCCAAATTTGACTGTGAAAAATCTGACTTTAGTAATCGAGTTGTCGATGCGTGGAACTCATTACCGGACTCAGTAGTGTCAACCCCTAACCCCCAACATTTCTCCCTTAGACTATCCACAGTTGACCTCTCCAGATTCCTAAGAGGTCAGTAAGGGGCGTGCATAAGCGCACTAGAGTGCCTTCCGTCCCCTGCCTTATAGTCTCACCTACATCTCGTATTTCTTCTCTGCTATATCCTCTATAACTTTCATTGTGTATTATTGTGTATTGGACAAAATAAATAAATAAAATAAAATAAAATAAATCCAGCTTTGCCTCATTGACTCTGCTCACCAGAAGTTTATTTTATTTTATTTTTATTTATTTATTCATTTGTCCAATACACAATACATGTGGAAGAGAATAGACATGAAGTAATATATATAAAGATAATATGTAAAAATAGAGGAGAAGATAGATGAAAGGAAGAAAATATATATGATATATGAGATAAAGGAAAGACAAGTTTGCAAAAGAGAGAATCATGTGACCACCATAAATGAGTCAAAAAAAGATCTCCGGGATCCATTCTGAAGGGATTTTAAAACACGCACACACATATACATACAGACCCCTACCACTTTCTAGATCTTCCCTGGGCCAAGTCTCCATGGGTCGGCCTTGGTCATCCCCCTCTGTAAAATGGGCACAAAGCCCCGGAAGGATTTTTTTTCTGCCCAAAATTGGGTGCAGAGAAAGACAAATCTATATAAATCATACAAAGCATACAAATCTAATAAATAACAACAACAACAACAATAATACTAATAATAATACTAATAATAATACTAATAATAATACTAATAATACTAATAATACTAATAATAATACTACTAATACTAATAATAATACTAATACTAATACTAATAATACTACTAATAATACTAATAATACTAATAATAATACTACTAATACTAATAATAATAATAATAATAATAATAATAATAATAATAATAATAATAAATATTACAAACCCAGGACAGGGAAAATTAAAGGAGTGTGTTGTCAGTGTGTATGTGTGTTTGTGTGTCACAAAAAATGTTCAACCTCCAAAGGTGCCTTGGGGGAGATGGCAGGGAGCCAAGCAAGGCCAGTCACTCATGGAAAAACGGGGGGGGGGAGTTAGGGGGTGTGGGGGAGGGGGGAATGTCTACATTTGCGACTCCTTCCGCTTGCAAAACAAGGCTTTTGTTTGGCCCTTAACTGATTTGTTTTTATTTATTAATATTATTTCTATATTGCCCAACCAGGAGGACTCCAGGAGGCCTATTTGGCCCTTAATTGATCACCTGCCCTGCCAGGTGAGCCTAAATTCCAGAGGAAGGAGAGGGAAGGGAAGAAAGGAAGGAGAGGAAGGAGAGAAAGAGGAGGAAGGAAGGAAGGAAGGAGAGAAAGGGGAGGAAGGAGAGAAATGGAAGGAAGGAAGGAGAGAAAGGGGAGGAAAGAGAGAAAGGGGTGGAAGGAATGAAGGAGAGAAAGGGGAGGAAAGAGAGAAAGGGGTGGAAGGAAGGAAGGAGACAAAGGGGAGGAAAGAAGGAAGGAAAGGAGAAAGGGAAGGAAGTTGGTTGGAAGAAAGGAAGGAAGGGATGGCACACTTGGCTAGAGAAAGGAAGTTTTGGGGAGTTCTCTGCCCCCCACCCCAGATTCTCTGCCCCCCGGCCCTCACCTGCGATCCGCGGAGAGAATTTCGCTCCGTCTGTTGTGGCAGCGGAATCAGCTTTATTTTCTTCTTCTTCTCTCTCTCTCTCTCTCTTTTTCCTTCCTTCCTTCCTCCTCTCCTTCCTTCCTGGACGGGGAGCCAAGGGAGGCGGGCGAGACTTCCCCACGCCTCCCCCGCGCCTCACCTGGCCGCCAGGTAGGAGGAGGCGGAGGCGGGCTTTGGGCGAGACAGCTGCCAGCCCGGGGCCGCCCGGGGATTTCCCACCTGCGTGACACAGGTGAGGCGCCACGAAGGTCGGGGTTGGGTGGGAATCCCGCCGGTCAGCTGGTCACTTTACCCCACGGGTGTCTCTCTCTCTCTCTGTCTCGAGACCCCCCGGACCTTCCCCTGCACGCGTGTTTTGTGCGTTTTTGTGTCTTCGTGGGTTTTGTTTCTTTTTGCGTGTGTTTTTTTTTTGGGGGGGGGGGGTGCGCGCGCCTTTCCTTGCCCTGAGTGGGTTTCATTTTTCTTGTTCTGTATTTTGTCCTGCTGGGATGGGAGAGTCGATTTGGACAGGGGCGTGGGATGTGGAAGAAAGGGAGGGAGGGAGGGAGAGAGGAAAGAAAGAAAGAAAGAAAGAAAGAAAGAAAGAAAGAAAGAAGAATTGGGGAGACTCACCCCTCACTTGGGTTTTAGGGTTTGGGGTTCCTTTTCCCCCCCCTCCCCCCAACCTGGCACGGAGATGCCCTTCCCCCCAAAAGCCACATGCCCTCTCCTCCAGCCCCCTTCCCCAATTCAAACAACTGTAGCTGCAGGGCATCTGTGGGGCGGAAGTGTGGAGAAGGAGGAAGAGGAGGAGGAGGAGGAGGGGGGCTCATTAAATATGACAATAGGCAGGGAAGCCTTGGGTGAAGGCTTCCCTCAGGTCTGCCAGAAATTGGGGGGCGGGGAGAGACCAGGAAGGTTTGAATTCATTGGTTGATCGGACAGGTGGGAGATTCAAAGCGACTTGGGTGGGCAGCCTTTAAAAGAGGAAGCTGCCTGACAGACAGTCCATTCATTGAGTTATATCCTCATTCTTGCCTACTTTTGTCTAATATATTTTGTATATTTGTAGGGTCTCCTGCCTAAGCAGGGAGTTTGACTAGAAGACCTCCAAGGTCGCTTTCAACTCTGTTGTTGTTCTTGTTCTTATTGTTGTTGTTATTACCCTTAGATTATCCACGGTTGACCTCTCCAGATTCCTAAGAGGTCAGCAAGGGGCGAGTACAATTGCACTAGAGTGCCTTCCGTCCCCTGTCCTATTGCTCTCCTTTATCTCCTATTCCTTTCTTCTATTCCTATATCTCTTCTTCTATTCTTTCATTGATATGTTCTATTCCTATACCTTCTTTTCTATTATTTCTTAGATGTATTTTACTATGAGTATCTCCTCTATAACCTTCATCATGTATTTTACTATGTGTATATAGATATATACCCACTAAAACCCTCATTGTGTATTGGACAAAATAAATAAATAAATAAAAATAAAATAAAAATCATCACCATGGTGAATCTTTTTTCCCTTGGGTGCCACAAGAGAGTTTGTGTGCGCGATCACACATGCATGAATGCCCACACTCATAATTCAATGCCCTCTGGAGACTGGATATGTCCTGTTTCCCAACTTCTGGTGGGCCCAGTAGGCTCCTGTTTCGCCCTCCACGGGCTCCAAAGGCTTCCCTGGAGCCGAGGGGAAGGTAAAAACGCCCTCCCCCATCCACCTGGAGGCTCTCTGGCAGCCAAAAACGCCCTCCCAGAGCCTCTGTGCGAGCCAAAAGTCAGCTGGCCAGCACACACATCCATGTTGGTGTCAACAGCTCGCGTGCCAGCAGATATGGCTCCACATACCACCTGTGGCACCCATGCCATAGGTTCGCCATTGCTGTCCTAAACCTTCCAAATATCAAACTGTGGTCCAGCAGTGCTGAGGTTTTGCTTCTTCTTCCTTCCAGCCACTCACCTGTCCACAAAGGTGAGACCCAAAGAGGACCAAGGACAAAAGGAGCTGAAGTTGAACTGGGCATCCAGGTGTGGCACCTGCATTGGCCATCTTCCGCACTCAACTGCATTGGCCATTCCAAGATAACCATGCAGGCCCAGCCAACATGGTACAATCCCAAGAAAGAAGATTGTCCAGGGGTTTTTCAAATGGGTTGAAGCTTTAGTGGTACCGAGGGAATTGCACACCGTGTCCGGGAAGATGCTCCAAAAAAGTGTTATGAACACTACACACCTGACACCTCAGATTTGGTAAAGCAAGGTACCATAAAAGGTAAAACTCAAGAGGAATAGGTGAGATGATTGTCTGTAAGGAGTTTGGTGGCTAAATGATTGAATGAATGAATGAATGAATGATAGATAGATAGATAGATAGATAGATAGATAGAGGAGAATAATAATAATAATAATAATAATAATAATAATAATAATAATAATAATAATAATAATAAACATGATGCTGTGGCACAGATGATCCACTGGAACCTGTGCCGGAACTACCATTTACCAGTGGCAAAGAACTGGTGGGATCATAAGCCCGAAAAAGTGGTCGAAAATGAGCAAGCAAAACTACTGTGGGAATTCAGACTTCAGACTGAACGAATTCTGAAGCATGACACACCAGACATCCTGATGGTGGAGAAAAAGAAAGTGTGGATCATCGACATCGCAATCCCAGGAGACAGCAGAATTGAGGAGAAGCAGCTAGAGAAATTAGTGAAATACAAAGATCTAAAAATCGAGCTGCAACGACTCTGGCATAAGCCCGTGAAAGTGGTCCCAGTGGTACTTGGTGTCATTTGCAAATTTGGTGTGTTCCCCTTCCTTCCTTCCTTCCTTCCTTCCTTCCTTCCTCCCTCTCTCTTTCCCTACTTCTTTCCTTCTCTTTCTCTCCTTCCTTCCTTCTCATCTTCCTTCCTTCCTTCTTTCCCTCCCTTCTCTCCCCCTCCTTCCTTCCCTTTCTCTCCTTCCTTCCTTCTCATCTTCCTTACTACTTTCTTTCCTTCCTTCCTCTCCCTCCCTCCTTCTTTCCTTCCCTTTCTCGTCTTCCTTCCTTCTCATCTTCCTTCCTTCCTACCTTCCTTCCTTCCTCTCTCTCTCCCTCCTTCCTTCCTTCCCTTTCTATCCTTCCTTCCTTCTTTTCCTCCCTCCCTCCTGTTGGACTAGATGACCTCCAAGGTCCCTTTTCCAACTCTGCTTTTATGGGCTCAGTTGTGCCTGTATGTTTTGCACAGCAGTTCGACTCAAGAGACCTGGAGGTTCTTCCATCCGCCAGCCAAAACGGTTCCTAGATTTGGTGTGTTACGGCTGCTCACACACCGACAAGCCCAAACCGTGCGGTTTCGACAACCATCAGTTGTGCGGAACACCCGTTGATCCCTTGCCAAGCCAGCGTGCAGCCTCTAACCGTTTGTTTCTGCCACCCACGCCAATCGCCCCGAGCCATGAACACAAAGCGGTGCTGACACACACCGTCTGCATCACAAAACGCATCACAAACACGGAAGGGTTGCCAAAACGCAGCTGTGAACACGCCACAGGTAACCCCAGAGGTCATCCATCTGTGGCGAGGGGGGCTGTTTACACTCCTGGTCTGCCAGCTCCACCCTTGCACGCCCGGTGTGAACACAGGTGTGTTTGCCTTTGCTCTGAGAGTTGACCCACACCTCTCCTTTTGGTGTTGGCAATTGAAGCTGTTTAACTTTGCTTTGTTTTGAATTTAATGGGATTTTATTTGATGATTTTACATATAATTTTACTTATTTGATGATTTTACATATAATTTTACTTATTTGATGATTTTACTAGTCTTTATATCTTATCTTATTATTTAATTGAATTGAATTTAAACTACCATAACTATATTTTATTGCTTTTCATTTATTTATTATTGTTGTTGTTGTTATTATTATTATTATTATTGCGTTGTGTTGCATTGTTTCATTTGATTTTCCTTTTTCAAATTCAATTTTATATTTTATTTTAATAACGGCCATTGAATTGAATTTAAATTACCATAACTTTATTTTATTGCTTTTTAAAAAAATTATTATTATTATTATTATTATTATTATTATTATTATTATTATTATTATTAGATCTGTTGTATCAAGTTTCTAGTCCACATGCACTTACCCTGCACGTGTTGTGTTGCATTACTTCATTTGATTTTACTTTTTAAAAATTCACTTTCATATTTTATTTTACTAACGCCCACAATTTGCCATTGTAACTTCGAAGCATCACTAAAATGAACCATTGTAAGTCAAGAACGAGCCGTATTTTATGTTTTTATGATAATTTTTATTAAATTTTGTCCGTTTTCCTTACGAAAGTGACGACTTACAAAGTGATCAAAACCAGGAAAAAAGGATGAAAATATGAACACTCATGCAGCTTTGAATGATGGTTTTATATTTTAAAACTTAAATTTTATATTTAAAATATAAAGAAACACCGGCAATAATAATAATAATAATAATAATAATAATAATAATAATAATAATAATAATAATAATAATAATAATAATGGAACCTGTGCCGGAACTACCATTTACCAGTGGCAAAGAACTGGTGGGACCATAAGCCTGAAAAAGTGGTCGAAAATGAGCAAGCAAAACTACTGTGGGACTTCCGACTCCAGACTGACCGAATTCTGAAGCATAACACACCAGACATCCTGATTGTGGAGAAAAAGAAAGTATGGATCATCGGCATCGCAATCGCAGGAGACAGCACAATTGAGGAAAAGCAGCTAGAGAAATACGAAGATCTAATAATCGAGCTGCAACGACTCTGGCATAAGCCCGTGAAAGTGGTCCCAGTGGTCCTTGGCACGCTGGGCGCAGGGCCAAAGGATCTCAGCGGACATTTGAAAACCATCGGAATTGACACAATCTCCATCTGTCAATTGCAAAAGGCTGCTTTACTGGGAACAGCACACATAATTCGCCGTTACATCACGCAGTCCTAGGTGCTTGGGAAGCGCCCAACTGGGGATGAAATACGAAATCCAGCATAGTGATCTCGTTTGCTGTGTTGTATTGACATAATAATAATAATAATAATAATAATAATAATAATAATAATAATAATAATAATAATAATAATTATAATTATAATAATAATAATAATAATAATAATAATAATAAATAACTACGCAGTCCTAGGTGCTTGGGAAGCGCCCGACTGGGGATGAAATACGAAATCCAGCAGAGTGATCTCGTTTGCTGTGTTGTATTGACATAATAATAATAATAATAATAATAATAATAATAATAATAATAATAATAAATAACTACGCAGTCCTAGGTGCTTGGGAAGTGCCCAACTGGGGATGAAATACGAAATCCAGCAGAGTGATCTCGTTTGCTGTGTTGTATTGACATAATAATAATAATAATAATAATAATAATAATAATAATAATAATAATAATAATAAATAACTACGCAGTCCTAGGTGCTTGGGAAGCGCCCGACTGGTGATGAAATACGAAATCCAGCATAGTGATCTCATTTGCTGTGTTGTATCGACATAATAATAATAATAATAATAATAATAATAATAATAATAACAACAACAATAATGAATAATAATAATAATAAAAACAAATTTAAATTAAATTTTATTTTTAAATTTTGAAGAAACACCAGCCAGTTTAATTCAATAATAATAATAATAATAATAATAATAATAATAATAATAACAACAACAAATTTAAATTAAATTTTATATTTAAATTTTAAAGAAAAACAGGCCAGTTTAATTCAATAATAATAAGAAGAACCACTTTAAAAAAACTACTTTAAAAATATATATATACACATGCGTGCCTGTTTGTGTAAACACAGCCATCTCTCTTGGTGGAAAAGGTTACTAATCCGGCTGCATTCTTGCACACCCACACGTGCCCAAGGGACACACAAAAGATTACAAATTTTCTCCCTGTCTTCTATTTTCTTCTAACCCCACTGAACCGAAACCTGCAAGGGAAAAAAAAATTATGTCCAGGAAATCAATATTTAGCGACCTGTTTTTTAGAGGGTGATTCATGCTGCGTGCACGTCAAAACCTGCCACGCTCAGCTCCCTGCAATCCACAACTCCTCCGGCATTTCCCAGAAGCC
Organism: Erythrolamprus reginae; assembly: GCF_031021105.1. Lineage (NCBI taxonomy): Eukaryota > Metazoa > Chordata > Lepidosauria > Squamata > Dipsadidae > Erythrolamprus > Erythrolamprus reginae. Next base: position 115,187 of record NW_027248556.1, on the reverse strand, counting down.
TCTGCTCGGTGCTAACTCAGAATTCTGGGAAATTACTCCGGACCACACTGGGGTTGGGACGCCGAGGTCAGTACAGGTTAGTCCTCGATTTACGACCACTATCGACGCTGAGTGAGACATTTTTAAAAGTGAGTTTTGCCCCGTATTGCAACCTTTCTCACTTCGGTCATTAAGCAAATCACTGCAGTGGTTAAGGTACCAATGCAATGACGAAGCCCTCGGTTTGTGACCACCACCCCCGATTGAGAAAAATGTTAAATGAAATTTGTTCCGTTTTGTTATATTTTTAGTCTAGTCACCGTCGTTCCACGAATAAAAACTTAGAAACCTAGAAGACTGACAGCAGAAAAAGACCTCCTGGTCCATCTGGTCTGCCCTTATACTATTTCCTGTATTTTATCTTAGGGTGGATCTGTGTTTATCCCAGGCATGTTTACATTCAGTTGCTGTGGATTTACCAACCACATCTGCTGGAAGTTTGTTCCAAGGATCTACTACTCTTTCAGTAAAATAATATTTTCCCACGTTGCTTCTGATCTTTCCCCCAACTAACCTCAGATTGTGTCCCCTTGTTCTTGTGTTCACTTTCCTATTAAAAACACTTCCCTCCTCAACCTTATTGAACCCTTTAACATATTTAAATGTTTCGATAGAAACATAGAAACATAGAAGTCTGACGGCAGAAAAAGACCGCATGGTCCATCTAGTCTGCCCTTATACTATTTCCTGTATTTTATCTTACAATGGATCTATGTTTATCCCAGGCATGTTTAAATTCGGTTACTGTGGATTTATTTCGATCATGTCCTTCCTTTTCCTTCTGTCCTCCAGACTATACAGATGGAGTCCATGAAGTCTTTCCTGATACGTTTTATGCTTAAGACCTTCCACCATTCTTGTAGCCCGTCTTTGGACCCCTTTAATTTGATCCATCTCTTTTTGTAGGTGAGGTCTCCAGAATTTTGATAAGGTGACCATGGGGGCGGGCACAAGTGCGAAAATTGATCATGTCACTTGTTTTCCAGCCCCGTTGTTACTTTGAACCATCACTAAATGAACTGTTGTAAGTCGAGGACTATCTGTACAAACAAGAGACCGCCATTTGGATGAGGGGGGCTGTGATCCTTAAACCGAGTTAGGAGGGCTAAAGAGATACATTATACAGCGTTTGTCAGCCATAGGAAGTTTAAGGTGGGTGGACTTCAACTCCCAGAATTCTCCAGGCAGCATGGAATTCTGGGGATTGTAGTCCATCCATCTTAATGTCTTCCATGCCATCTGGGGAATTCTGGGGGGTTGTAGTCCATCCATATTAAGGCCTGCCATGCCATCTGGGGAATTCTGGGAGTTGTAGTCCACCCATCTTTAAAGTCCACCATGCTGGCTAGGGAATTCTGGGAGTTGTAGTCCACCCACCTTAAAGTCCACCATGCCGTCTGGGGAATTCTGGGAGTTGTATTCCACCCATCTTAAACTTAATATTGTGATCACTGGATTCACAAAAGACTATACAGTGTTCCCTCAATTTTCACGGGTTCGAACTTTGCGAAAAGTCTATAAGACGGTTTTTCAAAAATATTAATTAAAAAATACTTCGCGGGTTTTCCCCCTATACCACGGTTTTTCCCACCCGATGACGTCATATGTCATCGCCAAACTTTTGTCTGCTTTTAATAAAAATTTCTTTTAATAAACTTTAATAAATAAACATGGTGAGTAATAATCTAAATGGTTGCTAAGGGAATGGGAAATTGTAATTTAGGGGTTTAAAGTGTTAAGGGAAGGCTTGGGATACTGTTCATAGCCAAAAATAGTGTATTTACTTCCGCATCTCTACTTCGCGGAAATTCGACTTTCGCGGGCGGTCTCGGAACGCATCCCCCGCGAAAAGCGAGGGAACACTGTATTCACACAACCCACTGAAACGCAAGCTAGCCAACATAGTTTGAGCTAGGCCAATTTTTTTTTTCAAACTTGACTGGTTGAAAATGAGTGGACTTCAACTTCCAGCATGCCGGCTGGGGTATTGTGGAAACTGAAGTCCCTCCATCTCCAAGTGTCCACTTTTGAAAAAGGCTGACCCATTGTTTTGGCCAAGCTAGGATTCTACAAAGTTTGACCCACCGTATGGGGATCGAGACAAAGTTTAGGCGTTTATCCAAAAAGGGTTTTCTGCCCATGGCGCCATGGAAAATCCTCTTCCCCATTCAGACCCCTCCTGCCTCCCCCCCTCCTGAGGCTATCTGACCCCCCAACCCCTCTCTTGGGACATCCACTCACTCCACTGCACAGGAGACCAATCCAAGAAAGAAGCAGGAGCCGGAAATGTAGAGCAACGTCTGGATGACCTTTGGGAGCCCCTTGTATTCTGTGGGGTGGGGGAGAAGCAGATGGAGGAGTTGGGAGGGGAAGGAATTGAGGGCAGTGGTCCCAGAAAGAGGGAATCCACCCTTCTCTTAGTATTTGCGCGGCCGAGCCACCGTTCACCGGTGGAACTCCCTGCCACAAGATGTATGTATTAAAACAGCAGAGAGGGAAGGGGAAGAATAGCCCCTTAAAAAGAAGCCAAAGGAGGGAAGGAAATTGGGGGGGGGAGTGGGAAAAGTGGGGAGGGTTGGCCAGGGAGGGAGGGAGGGTCCTGCTCCCCCCCCGGGGGACAGGAGAGAAAGGAGGCAGGGCCACCCACTCACCTGGATAGCAGGTCCTCATATCCCGACAGGGAACCTCCGTCCGGCGACAGGTAGAACAATTAAAGACTGAGGCCACCACATCTGGAGGAAGGAACCCAAAAAACTGGATTATAGATTGTCCTGGATTTACGAGCAACATTTCCATTGAGTGGCAGGCTGTGGGATTCTGGGAATTGAAGTCTACTAGGTCTGGAAAAGTGGCCATGTTTGGAGACCCACCCGATTTGAATCCCAGCAGGGCAAAAAAATCAAAATGGCAGCCGTACGTAAAAAATAGATGCGGTTTAGCACGACCGTGAGGGCCGTTTTGACCTCTTCTGACCTTCCAAATCAATTTCAAAAGCCTCGGCGTGATAAAAAAATAAATCCTTCTGGCTTCTCCCTTCTTCTTTTCCGCCTGAGCTGTAGCAATATTTGTTTTCCCAGGTCATACAATACTCGACTTACGGCCGTCCGTTTAGCGACCATGTCACGGACTTCCCCGCGGTCGCACAACTAAAATTCAGCCGCTCAGCAAATGACCCACATTTTACAACAGTCGCACTGTCCTGGCGGGGGTCACGGGATTCCCCTTCTGACCAGCAAAGTCAATGGGGGAGCCATATTCACTTAACGACCGAGTGAAGAACTGAGCAACTGCAGGGATTCGTTTAACAACGGTGGCAAAAAAAGATTTTGAAATGGGGAAAATTTCAAAAACTGGGTTGCTTTGCAATGGGAATTTTGGGAAATTTTGATTGTGGTTATAAGTCAAGGACGTGAGCGTCTTCCATTCTTAGTTGTTTGTTTGTTTGTTTGTTTGTTCGTTCGTTCGTTCGTTCATTCATTCATTCATTCATTCATTCATTTATTTGATTTGTATGCCGCCCCTCTCCGTAGATTCGTTGTTGATGTTGTTATTGTCATTGTCATTTTTAGCGTTATCATTATTGTTACTGTTATTAGTCTGGAAGGAATTGGGCAGCCTATAAATTAAATTACATTACATTACATTGTTGTTATCTCTTTTATCATTAAACATAAAATTCAGTCAACTGAACATTTAAAAATCTATCAGAAATATCATTGACAGGCACCGATGGTTGATACAGGTTGTTATTCTACTACTACTATTATTATTGCTATTATTATTATTATTATTACAGTATTATTATTAATTTTTATTCATTAAACATGACATCCAGTCAACTGAAGCACTTATGGTTGATGCGGGTATCAACCAAGTATATTATTATTGTTGTTGATAATCTTATTTTTATTATTGGATTATTATTATTTTTATTACTATTATTATTATTACTATTATTATTATTATTACAGTATTATTATTAATTTTTATTCATTAAACATGACATCCAGTCAACTGAAGCACTTATGGTTGATGCGGGTATCAACCAAGTATATTATTATTGTTGTTGATAATCTTATTTTTATTATTGGATTATTATTATTTTTATTACTATTATTGTTATTGTTACCGTTAGATTTTTATTTATTTGTGTGCTTAATTATACATCTTTCTGTCCCCAATACTCACGGCAGCTTACCGGAATTTAAACATGCGGAAGAGAAACTCCAATGTAATTAAAATAAAAAATGGCCTTTTAAAGATCAATCACTGGTCATTAAAATAATTATCCGTCCAAAAGTTTTAGAAGGAAAACTTACGACAAGTAGGTGGACACAGAGCTAGAGAGAAAGAGAAGAAAAATCACATCAAAGAGATATCCCCCAGATAATGGTAAATTCAGAGCAAAGCTTTGTCTGAGAATCATTGAGGACTAGGCCCTTGTGCGATTTGCAAAATTTTATAGGCAAAGGAACACTTCGGGAATTCGGATGTGCTGGTGATACACATTTATTTTGTTTAAAAAAAGATTGGTAGGCTTCTCTCGGAACGTACCCCTTGGTGCCGAGTGCGAAACGACCCAATCTTATGGAGGCTGGCAGGCAGGACTGAACCTCCCACAAAGCCAACCCCTGCCCCCCACCCTCCTGAGGAGCCGAGTGCAGATTCTCCCACCTTCTTGGGTCTCGCTTGGGATCTTCACCTCGTGCAGCCAGTTCCAAAACCTGGGGAGATCCTCCAAACTTTGCTTTATTTCTAAAGAAATAATATTTCTTAGGCAGGGGGTTGGACTAGATGACCTAGAAGGTCCCGTCCAACTCAAATAAATAACAATAATAGTAAATAGGGAGGTAGGTAGATGAGAGAGAGAGAGAGAGAGAGAGAGAGAGAGAGAGATAAAGAAGATGATAGATGGATGGGTGGATGGATAAATAGAGAAGAGGATGGACGGACGGACGGATGGACGGACGGACAGACAGACAGATAGATAGAGATAGATAATAGAAAGAGTGATAGATAGATGATAGAAAGGTAGATAGATGAAAGATGATAGATGATAGAAAGATAAATAGATAGATAGATAGATAGATAGATAGATAGATAGATAGAAAAAGATAGATAGATAGATAGATAGATAGATAGATAGATAGATAGATAGATAGAGATAGATAATAGAAAGAGTGATAGATAGATGATAGAAGTAGATAGATGAAAGATGATAGATGATAGAAAGATAAATAGATAGATAGATAGATAGATAGAAAAAATAGATAGATTGTTAGAGATAATAGAAAGATAGATAGATAGAGATAATAGAAAGAGAGAGAGAGATAGATGATAGAAAGATAGATATATAGATATATAGATATATAGATATATAGATAGATAGATAGATAGATAGATAGATAGATGAGATAGATAGATAGATAGATAGATAGATGAATGAGATAGATAGATAGATAGATAGATAGATAGATAGATAGATAGAGATAATAGAAAAAGAGATAGACAGATGATAGAAAGATAGATAGATAGATAGATAGATAGATGAATGAGATAGATAGATAGATAGATAGATAGATAGATAGATAGATAGATAGATAGATAGATAGATGATAGATAGATCAAGATGATGGATGGATGCATGGATGCATGGATGGATAGATAGATAGATAGATAGATAGATAGATAGATAGATAGATAGATAGATGATAGAAAGGTAGATAGATGATAGAAAGATAAATAGATAGATAAATAGATTATAGATAGGTTGGTAGGTAGGTAGATAATAGATAGACTAGATGTAGATAGATAGATAGATGATAGATGATAGGTGGATGGATGGATAGATAGAGAAAGAGAGAGAGAGAGAGAGATGCAGGGTGAGTCTTCTGGAGCTGTGGATTACAAGTCCCAGCATCCCCGGCCATGCTCAGAAGCTGCCTGGGGCAAAGAATTGGAGGGCGAGCCAGGCCCTTGAACCCAGACCGAAGCCCCCCAGGGTCTCAGGGGTCCCCTTACCAATCACTCTGAGCACCCGATGCGTTTTCTCCAGAAGCAGGTCCAGGGCGTCTTCGTCTGGGGCCGAGAAAACAGAGAGGGGAGGGGTCTTTGTTGCCAGCCCAGGCTGGACCTGTGGGAAATCTGCCTATCAGGGCAAAAGTCGGAGGCCCAACCTGATTGGATCCTGCAGCCCTAGAACCAGCACAGGGCCAATTCTGTGCTGTTTGACCCATCCTACCTTGCAGAGCCGTTGTTATGAGACCTGGCGTCCAGCAAAAAAAAACCTCCAGCAGAAGTGCAACAGTTTCACACACCCTTTCCCACACTTACGACCCCTTTCTCACACTTATCACCTTTCCCACACTTATGACCCCCTTCTCACACTTATGACCCCTTTCTCACACTTATCACCTTTCCCACACTTATGACCCCCTTCTCACACTTATGACCCCTTTCTCACACTCATGACCTTTTTCTCACACATGACCCCTTTCTCACACTTATGACCCCTTTCTCACACCTATGACCCCTTTCTCACACCTATGACCCCTTTCTCACACTTATGACCCCTTTCTCACACTTATGACCCCTTTCTCACACCTATGACCCCTTTCTCACACTTATGACCCCTTTCTCACACTTACGGAGGGTTTGGGGCAGTGCGGATCTCTGGGGGGGGAGCTGATTCCTAAGGGCCGGGGCCGCCACAAAGAAGGCTCTTCCCCTAGGTCCCGCCAAGCGACATTGTCTAGTGGACGGGACCTGGAGAAGGCCAACTCTGTGGGACCTGACCGGTCACTGGGATTCATGTGAATTGATTGATTGATTGATTGATGTTACAACAAACCCCCAAAATTGGAGACTTACGAACCTAGATCTGAAGTTCCAACAATCACTGCCCTACCCCCACCCCAGTTCAAAAAGCCAGAGGTGGTGGGCACATTGGAGACCTAAACCCCACCCACCTGCCTCCAAGGAGCAGAGGGGCATTCTTCCTATGGGTGTCGGGTGGGTTTCTCCCAGTGAAGGGCTGCAAAAATTTTTACTGCCACACTGTGGGCGTGGCTTATTGTGTAGGTGTGGCTTGATGGTCATGTGACCGGATAGGAGTAGCTTGCCAGCCATGTGACCTGGTGGGTGGCTTAAAGGTCATGTGACCAGGTGGGAGTGCCTTACCGACCAAGATAAGTTTTCAAATAGGTGCTTGGATTCTTTTTCAGTTATTAAGTCACGTTATTTGAATAGCCACAAATGATAGGCAGCATTATTTTTGAAGAGCACAGTGACATTGTAAGGCTTTGTACTGAAACCACAAGGTTCAATAGGATAACAGATTAGGCAAGTAGCTCAATTGTCTTGAGCTGCTATAAAAGTTCAGTTCTAGATAATGATTAAAATGGGTAAAAACATGCTATTTAATTATTTCCTATTTTGAAAGCAATTAAGGATCATACTAAGGTACCAGAGAAGGAAGGACTATAAAAAACCCTAAAGTATTCAATAAATGGTGCATAAACCTACTACCCCCATCCCTCCCACCCGATGAGGGCAACAGCCCACCACTGATGCCTCCCCCTTCTCCATCACCCTCCCCATCCACTCCCCAAGTTTGAAATCCTGGGGGGGGGCTTCTTTCTACCTAAGGCGAAGTCCCGGACAGCCTTTGCCCCCCAGGGGTATTTGGAGCAGCGCTTCTGGCCGAAATGCTCTCGGTATCGGGCACACAGGTGGGCAAAACGCATCTGGAGGTTTTTAAACTGGTGCCCGCAGTGGAGGCAGCCCTCTGCAGGCACCTCGGCCAGGAGGAAGAGGAGGAGGAGGAAGAAGGAGAGGAGGAGGACGGAGGGGGAGGGCGGTGACGAGCCCCCTGGGCTCGGGGACCCCAGGCAAGGAGCTGCCGGAGGGCACATGGGGAGTCCCAAGAGGGCAGAGCCAGGAATGTGTGGGCGGAGCCCTGGGGGTTATCCGGAACCCTGTTTCCATGGCTTCTTCTTTGGGTTCTAGAGCCTGGTGTGTCGTTTGGGGCTGGGTGGGTGGCAAGAATCTTAGAATCAGGCTACAAGGGACCCTGGAGGTGGTCTAGTCTGACCCCATACCCCACCTCAGGGCTCCATCTCCCGTCTCAGACAATAAACGTGGAAAAACAGCCGTAAGTCGCAGTTTTCAGAGCCACTCACTTGGGAGGGTCGCTAAACAAAACGGTTGTAAGTCGAGGATTGGCTGTGCTCTGGTTGTGTGTGTTACGTGGTAGTGATATCTGACAGTCTCAAAATGGGTGAGCAGTGCGGTCAGGCGGTAGGAAAAGCAAGTAGGATGCTTGGCTGCATAGCTAGAGGTATAACAAGCAGGAAGAGGGAGATTGTGATCCCGCTATATAGAGCGCTGGTGAGATCACATTTGGAATAATACTATGTCCAGTTCTGGAAACCTCACCTACAAAAAGAGATGGATAAAATTGAAGGGGTCCAAAGACGGGCTACAAGAATGGTGGAAGGTCTTAAGCATAAAACGTATCAGGAAAGACTTCATGAACTCCATCTGTATAGTCTGGAGGACAGAAGGAAAAGGGGGGACATGATCGAAACATTTAAATATGTTAAAGGGTTAAATAAGGTCCAGGAGGGAAGTGTTTTTAGTAGGAAAGTGAACACAAGAACAAGGGGACACAATCTGAAGTGAGTTGGGGAAAGGATCAGAAGCAACATGAGAAAATATTATTTGACTGAAAGAGCAGTAGATGCTTGGAACAATCTTCCAGCAGACGTGGTTGGTACTGAATGTAAACATGCCTGGGATAAACATAGATCCATCCTAAGATACAATACAGAAAATAGTATAAGGGCAGACTAGATGAGGTCTTTTTCTGCCATCAATCTTCTAGGTTTCTACGTTACACACACATTTTGGTCGTTAAGTTCAAAGTAGGGGGTTTTTTGTGGCCTTTTGGCAAGCTGGGGTTTTTGACCACAACGGGAGTGGCAAAGAAACTGGGTGCCAGCTCTCCCAAATGGTTTAACTGGTTTTCCTTGCACAGGGTTAGACTAGATGACCCTTGAGGGTACTTTCTCCAATTGCATAATTCAAGGGTTTTCAATCCGTTGCAGGAGTTTCCCACAGCTGGTCGGCTCCACGGCGCCTCAACAGTTGTGATTGTGGCGTTACTCACCCTAGGCAAGATGGGTGGACTTCAACTCCCAGAATTCCTCAGCAGGCATGGCAGGCGTTAAATGGGTGGACTACAATTCCCAGAATTCCCCAGGCAGAGGGTGTTTTCCTTATAGGCATTTTATGACCCAGCTTGGTAATATCATCAGCTTCAAACCAAAGTAATATAATAATTAATAATAATAATTTATTGGATTGTATGCCGCCCCTCTCCGTAGACTCAGGGCGGCTAACAACAATGATAAAAACAGCATGTAAGAATCCAATACTAAAACAACTAAAAACCCTTATAATAAAACCAAACATACACACAAACATACCATGCATAACTTGTAATGGCCTAGGGGGAAGGAATATCTCAACTCCCCCATGCCTGGCGGTATAAGTGAGTCTTGAGTAGTTTGCGAAAGACAGGGAGTGTGGGGGCAATTCTAATCTCCGGGGGAAGTTGGTTCCAGAGGGCCGGGGCCACCACAGAGAAGGCTCTTCCCCTGGGGCCCGCCAGACAGCATTGTTTAGTCAACGGGACCCGGAGAAGGCCAACTCTGTGGGACCTTATCGGTCGCTGGGATTCGTGCGTTAGCAGGCGGTCCCGGAGATATTCTTGTCTGATGCCATGTAGGGCTTTATAGGTCATAGCCAACACTTTGAATTGTGTCCAGAAACTGATCAGCAACCAGGGCAGGCCGCGGAGCATTGGTGTAACATGGGCATATCTGGGAAGCCCCACGATGGCTCTCGCAGCTGCATTCTGCATGATCTGAAGTTTCCGAACACTCTTCAAAGGCAGCCTCAGGTAGACCAGTCCAGGTAGTCCCAATGGTGATCGGCACAATAAACATTGACAAAATCATGATCTGTCAGTTATAAAAGGCCACCGTACTTGGATCTGCACACATCCTACGAAAATACATCACAAAGTCCTAGGTTTATTTATTTTATTTGTCAAACAAGTGTAGAGTTATAGTTTGTATTAACATATAAGAAAGTATAAAGAAGTGATAAGAAGGTCAATAGGACAGAAGAACAGGAACGGTGGGCACAATAGTGCGCTTATGCACGCCCCTTATGCTCGACTTGTGACATTGTGACAATCCAGAATCACCTCGAGGCTCGACTACTGTAACACTCTCTACATGGGGCTACCTTTGAAGAGTGTTTGGAAACTTATTATTATTATTATTATTATTATTATTATTATTATTATTATTACTACTACTACTATATAAACCTTGTTTGCTGTGTATTGTTCTGATCATGATCATAACAACAACAACAGGTAGAGTGCTATACTGCAGGCCACTGAAGCTGACTGTAGATCTGTAGGTCAGCAGTTCAAATCTCACCACCGGCTCAAGGTTGACTCAGCCTTCCATCCTTCCGAGTTGGGTCAAATGAGGACCCGGATTGTGGGGGCCATAGGCTGGGGGCTCTGTTAAAAAAGTGCTATTGCTGACATGTTGTGAGCCGCCCTGAGTCTAAGAAGAAGGGCGGCATAATAAAAATCGAATAGATAAATAAAAATAAAATAAATAAACAACAACAATGGTTGGGTGGTAGGGAAAGCAAGTAGGATGCTTGGCTGCATAGCTAGAGGTATAACAAGCAGGAAGAGGGAGATTGTGATCCCACTATGTAGAGCGCTGGTGAGACCCCATTTGGAATAATACTGTGTTCAGTTCTGGAGACCTCACCTACAAAGAGATATGGATCAAATTGAACAGGTCCAAAGATGGACTACAAAAATGGTGGAAGCTCTTAAGCATAAAACATATCAGGAAAGAATGAATGAAATCAACCTGTAGAGTCTGGAGGACAGAAGGGAAAAGGGGGACACGATCGAAATATTTAAATGTGTTAAAGGGTTAAATAAGGTCCAGGAGGGAAGTGTTTTTAATAGGAAAGTGAACACAAGAATAAGGGGACACAATCTGAGGTCAATTGGGGGAAAGATCAGAAGCAACGTGGGAAAATATTATTTTACTGAAAGAGTAGTAGATCCTTGGAACAAACTTCCAGCAGACGTGGTTGGTAAATCCACAGTAACTGAATTTAAAAATGCCTGGGATAAACATAGATCCATCGTAAGATAAAATACAGGAAATAGTATAAGGGCAGACTAGATGGACCATGAGGTCTTTTTCTGCCGTCAATCTTCTATGTTTCTATGTAACAACAGAGTTGGAAGGGACCTTGGAGGTCTTCTAGTCCAACCCCCTGAACTTGGGCAGGAAACCCTACACTACCTTTGTCGTGTCAGCCATATGGAGGAGAAACCAGTCTGGAGTAGGATGCTTACTCAGACCACGAAGGAGAAATGTAGGTCAGGAGCCGGGTGACGCCGCCACTGCCCGGGGCTGTGTGAATCACCCGCAAGGGAGTGGTGCAAAATACACACTTTACACCATTCGTGTTATCAAAAATCACACCCTTGCCCTGCCAGGTTGTGTGCACCTTTCGGAGTGGCCAACGTTCGCTTCTGTGCGATTTTGGACCTCTGGAAACCCCACCGAGAGCAATCAGGATGCCCAGTAAATAAACCAGGTTATTTCTTCATCTCAAAACTAAGAAACTTTCCCAAACTCGGAGCAGGACTTCAAAGGTGCCCCCCCCCAAAAAAGGATTCCAGAGCCCAGAAGGCACCGATTCTGGTCTTTTGGCCAGGTGGGATATAATAAGAGGGAGGGAGGTTGAATACCATTCAAAGCAAGATAAAATATGATAAAAACAGGTAAGAGGAGAAAAAAACTACACTATAATGAGCTATCTTTAAATCCGTGGTTTCCGCCCCCAAATCTGGACATTAAGAGGTGGGTGGACTTCAACTCCCAGAATTCAATTTCCAGAATCAAACCCCTTTTAAAGTGACAGGAATTCTGGGAATTGAAGTCCACCAGTCTTAAAGTGGCAGGAATTCGCAGAGCTGAAGCCCACCAGTCTTAACAGGATCAAGGAATCCTGGGAGTTGAAGTCCACCCACCTCTTAAAGTGCCAGGAATTCTGGGAGTTGAAGTCCAGCCCCTTAAAGTGGCAGGAATAACACCTCAAAAATCTGCATATCCTTCATTGGGCGCCCAAATAAGCCGATTTTCCCCATAGTACTTCCTGCCCTGGGTGCGCCACGGTGATCCACTGTCAAAATGAGTCCATCAAAAACAATGGAAAGCTCTGCCCTCCACAGGCCAGTGAGCGCTACTGCACGTAAGATTCAAAGCAACTGGTGATCACAACTTTTCTAAAAACAACGAAAGCCAGTTTATCGTTTCCAGTGGGGACAGCAGCTCGGTTAGTCCTCCATTTATGGCCACCATCCCATTGCTAAGTGGTGAGGTCGTTAAGTAAACCATGTCATATTTTAGGCTGTTGTCCAGGCACTGAATTTTGGAGCAAACTCCATTCACTTCTAGCATTGATGATGTTACTTGGCTGGGTCATCAAACGTCTACAACAAGAGTCCTCAAACTTGGCAACTTTAAGACTTGTGGACTTCAATTCCCAAATTGAATCAAACCATACAGCAACCTTGACAATTGGTGTGTGTGTTAATTTTCCCATGCCTGGCGGCAGAGGTGAGTTTTTAATGACTTACGAAAGGCGAGGAGGATGGGGGCAGTCCTAATCTCTGGGGGGAGTTGGTTCCAGAGGGCCGGGGCCACCACAGAGAAGACTCTTCCCCTGGGTCCCGCCAGACGACATTGTTTAGTCGACGGGACCCGGAGAAGGCCAACTCTGTGGGACCTAATCGGCCGCTGGAATTTGTCCCGGAGTTATTCTGGTCCGATGCCATGTAAGGCTTTATAGGTCATAACCAACACTTAGAATTGTGACCGGAAACTGATCGGCAGCCAGTGTTAAAACAGGCGGTGAAAATAAGATTTCTTCAGTATATTCCAGAGGTAGGCAAAGTTGGCTCTTCTATGACTTGTGGACTTCAACTCCCAGAATTCCTAAGCCAATCATGCTAGCTCAGGAATTCTGGGAGTTGAAGTCCACATGTCTAGAAGAGCCAACTTTGCCTATCCCTTATATATTCAGTCGGGGGGGAGGGATTGGACTAGATGACCCACAAGGTCCCTTCTGATTCTATTATTCCGATTAGGTCCCACAGAGTTGGTCTTCTCCGGGTCTCGTTGACTAAGCAATGTCATCTTATGGATCCAGGGGAAGAGCCTTCTCTGTGGTGGCCCCCGGCCCTCTGGAGCCAACTCCCCCCAGAGATTAGGACTGCCCCTACCCTCCTTGCCTTTCATAAGTCATTAAAACTCATCTCTGCTGCCAATTGCCACACACACCCCAATTGTCAAGGTTGGTGTATGGTTTGATTGGATTGTGTGATTATTTTATTATAAGGGCTTTAAACTGTATTTTTAAAATTTTGATTTGTACACTGTTTATGTTGTTCTGAGCCGCCCCAAGTCTTCGGAGAGGGGCGGCATACAAATCTAATAAATTATTATTATTATTATTATTATTATTATTATTATTATTATTATTACTATTATTATTATTATGTCAATACAACACAGCATCACTATGCTGGATTTCGTATTTCATCCCCAGTCGGGCGCTTCCCAAGCACCTAGGACTGCGTGATGTAGCGGCAAATTATGTTTGCCGATCCCAGTAAAGCGGCCTTTTGCAATTGACAGATGGAGATTTTGTCAATTCCGATGGTCTTCAAATGTCCGCTGAGATCCTTTGGCACTGCGCCCAGCGTGCCAAGGACCACTGGGACCACTTTCACGGGCTTATGCCAGAGTCGTTGCAGCTCGATTTTTAGATCTTCGTATTTCACTAATTTCTCTAGCTGCTTCTCCTCAATTCTGCTGTCTCCTGGGATTGCGATGTCGATGATCCATACTTTCTTTTTCTCCACAATCACAATGTCTGGTGTGTTATGTTCCAAAATTCGGTCAGTCGGAAGTCGGAAGTCCCACAGTAGTTTTGCTTGCTCATTTTCGACCACTTTTTCAGGCTTATGATCCCACCAGTTCTTTGCCACTGGAAAATGGTAGTTCCGGCACAAGTTCCAGTGGATCATCTGTGCCACAGCATCGTGTCTATGCTTGTAGTCAGTCTGTGCGATCTTTTTGCAGCAGCTGAGTATGTGATCGATTGTTTCATCTGTTTCTTTACAGAGTCTGCACTTTGGATCGTCTGTTGATTTTTCAATTCTGGCTTTGACAACATTTGTTCTAGTGGCCTGTTCTTGTGCCGCCAGTATTAGTCCTTCTGTCTCCTTTTTGAGTGTTCCACTTGTGAGCCATGACCAATTATTATTATTATTATTATTATTATTATTATTATTATTATTATTATTAATCTGTCATCTATTTCATGCATAAATATACATCCATTGGGCTGCCCGTTCTCAAATCCATCCACACTTCCATACATGCTAATCTCCACTTTGCTGTTGTGCCCCCACCCACCTACCCCACCCCATCCACCCCACCGCTGGTTTAGCTGGAGAATTTATGCTGATGCAACTGCCAAAAATCTCACTTCCAATCCCTGCAGCCTTTGCAGCTCACAAACGAGGAATGGAGGAAGAGAGATTGTGATCGTCTGACATTTTTCTGCATGGCTGTGTTGTTAAGTGACCACTCTGGTCGTAAGGCAAGCACTTTTGTTGTTAAATGAACCAGCAGTTCTCTATGGGCTGGTGTATCTTGGACCCAAACCCCACCGACTCTTTTACCCAGATTTGGGACTATCTGAGCAAGATGCTGGGGTATCGCCCGCGGCTGTGCTTCCATCTCCTCCCCAAATACGGCAACCCCAAGATTTTGGTCCCCGCACCTCAAGAAGGACATAATGGAACTGGAAAAGGTGCAAAAAAGGGCCACAAGAATGATCAAAGGAATGGAGCCCCTCCCTTATGAAACCAGGTTGCAATGCCTCGGTCTCTTCAGCCTTGAAAGAGGGCGTTGAAGGGGGGACTTGATTGAAGGGTATAAAACCAGGCATGGGATGGAAAAGGTGGATGGAGAAAAATTCTCTTCTCTCACACACAATGCTAGGACGAGGGGGAACTCCCTAAAGCTCACAGGTGAGAAAGTGAGGACAAATCAAGGGAGATATTTCTTCCCCCAGAGGGTCCTTGGTTGATGGGATTCCCTTCCAGAAGAGGTCGTGACAGCTGTCAGCCTGGAGAGCTTCAAGGCAGGATGAGACAGATTCATGGATGCCAAGTGTATCATAGGTGGTGATTGAAACGGATGTCCAGGTGCCGCCTCTATGTTGGTTGAGGCAGGCAGGGCTCCCTTGGGTCCTATTTGTTGGGGGTCCAGGGAAAGGGAGGGTCTTGCCTTCTCTTTCTGCTCAAGACCAAGGACAACTGGGGGGCCACTGTTTGACACAGAATGCTGGACTCCATGGGCTTTGGCCCCATTCAGCAGGGCTCTTCTTAGGTTCTTACAGGGAAAAGAGAGTGTGCATTGGCCTAGAGGTGGCGCTCTCGCCTCACAATCCGGAGGCTGTGAGTTCAATCCTAGGTAGAGGGAGTTATTTATTTCTCTCTCTGGACACAATGGGAATATATCTGCCAAACAAAACACCACATTGGCAACAGGGAAAGGCATCTGGCCAGTAAATACCATATAATTTGTATGATGCACCTTTTAAATTATATTTTCGGTATTTTTTTTATACGACTCACCTTTTTCCTCCCTAAAAGAGGCTGATAATTAAAGTGCGTCTTATACTCTGAATGTAGCTTTTTCTTCCAGCCCTAACTAGCTGCTAACGATCTTCCCAGCTCTTACCTTGCAGGCTCTTTCACTGTTTCATTCCTCTAACTTGCTCTGAGTAAGTTTCTTTCCAGCCCTAACCAGATGCTAACAATGTTCCCAGCTTTTACCCGCTTGCAAGCTCATTCATTGTTACTCTCTGCAAAGAATGTTTTATAAACCCTGTCTTTGTAGGTTTGTTTTTTTTTCATTGCTTTACTTGCTCCAAATGTTTCTTTCCAGCCCTAACCAGGTGCTAAGGATGTTCCCAGCTCTTACCCACTTGCAAGCTCTTTCATTGTTACTCTCTGCAAAGAAGAGTTTTTTCCCAAGCCGAAGTCTTTGCATTGCTCTATTTGCTCTAACTATTTCTTTCCAGGTGCTAGTAATGTTCCCAGCTCTTCCTGGGTTGCAAGCTCTTTCTTTGTTACTCTCTCTGAATAATGATTTTTAAGCCCTTGACCAGGGGATAAAATAATGTGCTGGAGTTGTTATTATTATTATTTATTTTATTATTTATTAAAGTTGTATGCTGCCCCTCTCCGCAGACTCGGGGCGGCTCACAGCAGCAATAGAAAACAATATACAATACAAATCTAATATTACAAAGTTAAAAACCCATAATTTAAAAAACCATGCACACAACATACCATACATAAACTATATAGGCCTGGGGAAGATGTCTCAATTCCTCCATGCCTGACAACAGAGGTGGGTTTTAAGGAGTTTACGAAAGGCAAGGAGGGTGGGGGCAGTCCTAATCTCTGCGGGGAGCTGGTTCCAGAGGGTCGGGGCCGCCACAGAGAAGGCTCTTCTCCTGGGTCCCGCCAGACGACATTGTTTAGTCGACGGGACCCGGAGAAGGCCAACTCTGTGGGACCTGACTGGCCACTGGGATTCGTGCGGCAGAAGGCGGTCCCGGAGATATTCTGGTCCGGTTGTCTAGTTGACCAGACTAAGGACACTAGCCAGATGAATACCTGGTGAGCAGATACTTTTCCCTATTTTCCTGCCCCCAAACTAAGTTGCGTCTTATATTCCAGTGTGTCTTATACTTCTGTTAGCTTCGTTCAGTCACCCGCTCCATCCAGCAATGAATGATGGGCTCATTAAAAGAGGAAGAGGAAAAAACAGGAAACCCCCCACCCCATAAAATTGCTTTACTTTATTGTCATGTGGCAATCGCGCACCGAGGGGCAGGGGGTCTTGGCATTCTCGCGAGGTGTCGCAAAGTACCCCACCCCAAACAGGCAAGGCTCTCGGGTCGCCCTCCAAGGGGCATGTTGTGAAATCAAACGACACAATTTTCCTACAAGAGGTCAGTAAGAGGTCAGTAAGGGGCGAGTACAAGTGCACTAGAGTGCCTTCCGTCCCCTGTCCTATTGCTCTCCTATATCTCCTATACCTTTCTTCCATTCCTTCTATTCTTTCATTGATATGTTCTATTCCTATAACCTCTTTTCTATTCTTCCTTAGATATATTTTACTATGAGTATCTCCTCTATAACCTTCATCATGCATTTTACTATGTGTATATAGATATATACCCACTAAAACCCTCATTGTGTATTGGACAAAATAAATAAATAAATAAAATAAAATAACATTCTCCCCCGTTGAGCACAATTCATTGTTCTTTCCTTTGTGAGTCTCGGTTTGCCAAGAACTAGATGAAAAACCTAGGTAGGAAACCTGATCTTGGTTCGATCTAGGCAGGGGGTGCAGAATTCCTCTGCGGGTTGGATTACACCTCCCATCATTCCCACCGGGAGTCATCATGCCCTTTCTGGGCTAGGGATCGACCCCCTTTCCAATTCACCCCCTTTGCCCTTTGTGTATAGAAAATGGGAAGCTCGCGTGTGAAAACTTTCGCCATAAGTTAGAAAGCAAAATTAAGAGCCCGCAAGAAATTGGGCGGCTTTTAAATCTAATAAGTTAAATTAAATTAAGAAAAAAAGGAAGGGGTACAATAAAGAGCCCATTATTTACAGGCACCCCAAATTATATTAATTATTTACAGGACCCCCAAATTATATTAATTACTTACAGGAACCATCATTGGAACGTTTGGGAAAGCTTGAAGAAATCCTAGCCGCGATTATTTCACGAGAGGCAAGTCCTCGATTTACAACCGTCCTGGAACCCACCCACCACCACAGTCGTAAATCAAGATCAATGCGGGTTCCCCCAGCCAGATTTTACAATGGGAGTTGTTAAGTGACTGTTGTGGTCCTTCAATGAACCAAAGAGGGGGCCGGAAACTACTAAAAGTAAATGCCAGTATTTTTGGTCATTAAACGAGTCAGGTGACCACAGGATGTGACAAGCAGGCCAGTTCCCAGGAACTGGGAGCTGAGGTGGCGCAGCAGGTAGAGGTAGGTACTGCAGGCCACTAAAGCTGGCTGCTAGATCTGCAGGTCAGCAGTTCAACTCTCATCACCGGCTCAAGGTTGACTCAGTCTTCCATCCTTCCGAGGTGGGTCAAATGAGGACCCGGATTGTGGGGGCAATAGGCTGGCTGTTTTTTTTAAAAAAGTGCTATTGCTAACATGTTGTAAGCCGCCCTGAGTCTAGGGAGAAGGGCGGCATAAAAATCAAATAAATAAATAAAATACTGGACTTATAATCAAGTGACCACAGGATGGGATGGGGGGGTGCGTCAGAACTTTGGAACTGGGTTATAAGTCCCATCCCCCCCCCTCTTCTGCAGAAGTCCATTGTAATTCTGAACCATCGCTAAGCGAATGGTCGTAAGTCAAAGACTAGTGGCACCCCTTGAATTCCCCTGGGTTGCTATTGACTCCTCACTTCCCCTGGTGTGGATGACAGCTACTCCTCAAGTTATGACAACTGTTCAAAGAGCGACCTCCCCGAAAAAGTGACCGCTTTTAGTGATGGGAATGCAGCCGTTGCCCACTGGCATTTAGTTCATGGCTGTTGCAACATCCCGGGGTCAAGTGAGCCCCCTTTTGCGACCAAGCTAAGGGGGGCAAGTCCAGGTTCCCTTTAACAACCGTGCTCCCGACTCATGGCCGTGGTCATCCGCTTAACAAAGGTGGCCGGAAAGGTCGTAAAACAAAGTTCACCTTTAAAAAAATGTGCTGCTGACCCACAGAAATTTGGGGCTCAATTTTGGCTGTAAGGCAAGGACTATCCATATGTTTTGGGATCGGGGGTTGTCTGGTTTACAGATTGAGAGAGTTAGAAGGGACCCTGTGGGTCAGTGATGGCGAGTGAACATGTGTGCGCACTATCGCCCATGCGCAAGTGCCCACGACCATGATTCAATGCCTGGGGAGGGCGAAAACAGCTTCCCATGCCCCCTGAGGCCCCCTGGAGGCAAGAAACGGACTGTTTCCCAGCTTCTGGTGGGCCCAGTAGGCTCGTGATTCGCCCTCCCCAGGCTTCAAAGGTTTCCCTGGAGCCGGGGGAGGGTAAAAACACCCCCACTTCCCCCTGGAGGCTCTCTGGAAGCCCAAAATGCCCTCCCAGAGCTTCTAGGCAAGCCAACAATCTGCTGACCGGCACACATACGCACATTGGAGCTGAACTAGGGCAACAGTTTGCATGCCAGCAGATATGGCTCCATGCGCCACCTGTGGCACCCATGCCAAAGGTTCACCATCAATGCTATAGGTCATCTAGTCCAATCCAATTGGGGGCTCAATTTTAGCTGTAAGGCGAGGACTACTAAGGTGGAGGGGTTTGGCCTGGTTTACAGATGATTAACAGACTTGGAAGGGACCCCGTAGGTCATCTAGTCCAACCCACCACCACAATCGTCCGTCACAACACCGACACTCTTCCTTAAGCGATGGCCCGTCGTAAGTCGAGGACTTCTCTACGTGCAGGGTCTTCTGACGTCATCCTTCGCAGTGTGATGTCGTTTCTCCCCCTCCCTCCCCAAGCCTTCCTCGTCCATTGGCTTCCTCGTTTCCCCCCCCCCCCCATAGAGAGACCCTTCCTCGCTGAAGCCAAGGACGCAAAGTTTTGGGAAGAAGGGGGCCACTTTCCCGTGGCTCTTCCGTGTCAGCTGCGTTCCGGAGGCCGAAAGCTCAGGTGGGATCTAGAAAAGAGGGGATTTGGGGGTGGGAGAAGTGGGGTGGGTAGGAGAGAAACGGTGAGTCAAGGCACACAAAGGCGGATTCTGGAGGCAGCTGGCTGCTCCGAACAAAGGCTGCTTTCTCTCCGTCCCAAGTTTTTGCCTCCCTCCGAAGATCGCCCTGCTGCGTGTACCACTCACTGCCTGGGCCCGGCTATCCCAGCCGGTAGCCCTTAGGGCATAACAAGTGTCAGAAATAAGTTTATTTCTTGAGATTATATCACAACGCAAGAAAATGGTCTGTACCCATAGGAAAGGCTGATGTAAAGCCATAATCAGTAGGTAATCATGGGTTTGCTAACTATACTGCAACCTGATTGGCTGTAACCTTTATATAATGAGTAACACCCTTGCATGGGTGTGGTTTATGCTGGGTGGTTTGTTATAGTGTGTTGTGGTTAGCTCTGGCCCAGCTCCTGCCCCAAGGACTGTGGATGTGGGGGAGACATCCACATGCTGCAGGCCTGTTTTGCCCCCGGTGGAATCTGCTGATGAAGGCTCCTCTGACCAAGAAGACATGAGTGACAGGGAAGAGGAGAGTGGGGCAGACAGCTCAGAAGGAGATAAATTCTCTAGCTCCTCCTTGGATTCGGAACAAGAGTTAATGATACAGCCACGCATGAGGAGAGCGATGCATAGGCAGCAACAACTGAGACATTATTATCAAAGAAAATGAGGCCACCTGTGGTTGTGTGGGGCTGTGGTCATTAAGTGAGGCTGCTACAAATAGCAGCCTGTGGGTTTGGCCATTGTGGAGGATTATCTGATCCTTGTGTTTCGTGCCTGCCTTGCTGACTTTGACCTTTTGTGTGCTGATTTTTCCCTGCTTTGAAACTAAACCAGAGCAAAGTGTGTTTCACTTTGTGAAAGAAGAAGGACTGTGAATTGCCTCACAGCTGCAAGCTAAGTATCTCAGAACTGATAAGGGACTTGTACAAATTACCAGTTTGTTTGGAGACTAGTGCTCTTTGCTCTACAAAAAGAGGGCTTGGTTTAAGTGAATTTTCCTTATAAAGAACATTGTTTTGAAGTTTCAAAAGTGTGTGTGTCTGAAATTTGTACCTGTGAATTTTTGGGAGGAGTCTACCAGAGAGCCCGACAGGACATAGTGAGTTGGTGGTTTAGTGCTTAGAATAGAATAGAATAAAATTTTATTGGCCAGGCATGACTGGACACACAAGGAATTTGTCTTGGTGCAGATGCTCTCAGTGTCCATAAAAGAAAAAAGAGACATTTGTCAAGAATCAGGAGGTACAATACTTAATGATGGTTATAGGGGTCAAATAAGCAATGAAGAAACAATCAATATTAATGAAAATCTTAGGATGCAAGCAACAAGTTACAGTCATACAGTCACAAGTGGGAGGAAAAGGATGATAGGAATGATGAAAAAAACTAGTAGAAATAGAAGTGCAGATTTAGTAAAAAGTCTGACAGTGTTGAGGGAATTATTTGTTTAGCAGAGTGATGGCATTCGGGGGAAAACTGTTCTTGTGTCTAGCTGTCTTGGTGGTTTGTGGGTGGTTGCAGTGATGGATGTAATAGTAGTGTATGATAGTATTGGGATTGTTTATTTAGAGAAGCATTTTTGCTAAGAATAAAAGTAAAATACATTTTTAGAAGAAAGCTTCTGCAGTGTTTTTCATTGAAGATTTCAATTAGGTATAGTGGTGAATTGTGCCTAGTTGGTGGGGTTACCTTCTGCATGCACACAACTCTCCCCCAACAGGGAAGGGACCTTGGAGGTCTTCTAGTCTGACCCCCCCCAAGTCCACTGGAGAAGAGCAGCTTAGAAATCTTAATAAATAAAAGGCAGAGGAGACCCTATTCCGTTTCAGACGTTCAACTGGTCCAGGAACATTTCATTTTAAAAAAAAATCTCCAGGGTTTTGAAGCAGCACCCCATCGATTCAAGTGGCAGGGAGTTCTGCTGGTTAATTTGTTCAGGAAATTGCTCCCGAATTCTCTCCTCGGTGAGTTTCCCATCCGTTTGCTTCATATCCTGCCTTCAGGAGCTTTGGGGAAATGTTGAAACCCACCCACCCCACTTCTTCTTTGGGGCAGCCCCTTAATCAGTCAATCAGAATAGAGTTGGAAGGGACCTTGGAGGTCTTCTAGACTGACCCCCCCCCCACCGCTCAAGCAGGAAACCCTATATGCCAAATAGCTGTCCACTCCCTTTTTAAAAGCCTCCTTAACCGGTCCCCAGTTAGAAGTGAGGACAATTAACCTGTGGAACTGCTTGCCACCAGACGTTGTGGGTGCTCCAACGCCAGAGGCTGGAGCACCCACAACTTCTGGTGGCAAGCAGTTCCACCGGTTAATTGTCCTCACTTTTAGGAAATTTATCCTCGATTCCAGGTTGCTTCCCTCGCTTCAAATAATGGAATGCTGCTATCATATTCCCCCCACTTCCTGTCCTTCTTTTCATTAAATAGACATTATTCGTATGTTTTAGTCTCCAGGCCTTTTAATCATCCTAATTGCTCATCCTTGACCTTTTCCCAGACCTAAATTGGACGCTGAATATTCCAGGTGTGGCCTTACTAAGGATTTACAAAGCGGTGCTTCATCCTTCCCCTGATTCCGATAGAAACATAGAAACATAGAAGTCTGACGGCAGAAAAAGACCTCATGGTCCATCTAGTCTGCCCTTATACTATTTCATGTATTTCATCTTACGATGGATCTATGTTTATCCCAGACATGTTTACATTCAGTTCCTGTGGATTCTTCCTTCCTTCCTTCCTTCCCTTTCTTTCTATCTTTCTTTCTTTCTTTCCTTCCTTCCTTTCTTACATCCTTCATTCCTTCCTTCCTTCCATCCTCCCTCCCTCATTCATAGAAACATAGAAGATTGATGGCAGAAAAAGCCCCCCTGGTCCATCTAGTCTGCCCTTACACTATTTCATGTATTTCATCTTACGATGGATCTATGTTTATCCCAGGCATGTTTAATTCAGTTCCTGTGGATTCTTCCTTCCTTCCTTCCTTCCCTTTCTTTCTATCTTTCTTTCTTTCTTTCCTTCCTTCCTTTCTTACATCCTTCATTCCTTCCTTCCTTCCATCCTCCCTCCCTCATTCATAGAAACATAGAAGATTGATGGCAGAAAAAGACCTCATGGTCCATCTAGTCTGCCCTTACACTATTTCATGTATTTCATCTTACGATGGATCTATGTTTATCCCAGACATGTTTACATTCAGTTCCTGTGGATTCTTCCTTCCTTCCTTCCTTCCTTCCTTCCTTCCTTCCTTCCCTTTCTTTCTATCTTTCTTTCTTTCTTTCCTTCCTTCCTTACATCCTTCATTCCTTCCTTCCTTCCATCCTCCCTCCCTCATTCATAGAAACATAGAAGACTGACGGCAGAAAAAGCCCCCCTGGTCCATCTAGTCTGTCCTTATACTATTTTCTGTATTTTATCTTAGGATGGATATATGTTTATCCCAGGCATGTTTACATTCAGTTCCTGTGGATTGAACAACCACGTCTGCTGGAAGTTTGTTCCAAGCCTCTGCGACTCTTTCAGTAAAATAATATTTTCTCATGTTGCTTTTGATCTTTCCCTCAACTAACTTCAGATTGTGCCCCCTTGTTCTTGTGTTTACTTTCCTATTAAAAACACTTCCCTCCTGGACCTTATTTAGCCCTTTAACATATTTAAATGTTTCCATCATGTCTCCCCTTTTCCTTCTGTCCTCCAGACTAGACAGATTGAGTTCATGAAGTCTTTCCTGATACGTTTTATGCTTAAGACCTTCCACCATTCTTGTAGCCCGTCTTTGGACCCATTCAATTTTGTCAATATATTTTTGTAGGTGAGGTCTCCAGAACTGGACACAGTATTATTCCAAATGGGGTCTCACCAGCGCTCTATACAGCGGGATTCTGTCTCTCTCTCTTCTTTATGCAACCCAGGATCGTAATTACCTTTTTTGGGGTTGCTGCCCTACAAGGCTGGTTCACATTTTCAGCGGATTGTCTGCTGGGACCCTGAACTTCTTGTTTTTGAACCAGGTTTAGCCTAATCGGCCCTTGGTCCCTTTGGTTCTTCCCACCCAGGGGTAAACAGCTTCCTCTCCTCTAGGTTCCTCCCTCCCCATCATCCATTGCCCTCCTTCCCCCTCCTTCCCCTATCCTTAACCAGGGATCAG
This sequence comes from Erythrolamprus reginae, assembly GCF_031021105.1. Classification (NCBI taxonomy): domain Eukaryota; kingdom Metazoa; phylum Chordata; class Lepidosauria; order Squamata; family Dipsadidae; genus Erythrolamprus; species Erythrolamprus reginae. The sequence continues at coordinate 90,992 of NW_027248556.1, read as the reverse complement.
TCAGCCACCAGAATGCCAGGGAGTTAGACATCCAGAATAAGATTTGTTCGATTAGGTAAGTAACTGCCTTGGTCTCTTCAGCCTTGAAAGACAGTGTTGAAGGGGGGACTTGATCGAAGCGTATAAAATCCTGCATGGGATAGAAAAGGTGGATGGAGAAAAATTATTTTCTCTATCACACAATACTAGGACGAGGGGCCCCTCCCTAAAGCTCATAGGTAAGAAAGTGAGGACAAATCAAGGGAGATATTTCTTCCCCCAGAGGGTCCTTGGTTGATGGGATTGCCTTCCAGAGGAGTTCGTGACAGCTGTCAGCTGGGAGAGCTTCAAGGCAGCATTAGACAGATTCAGGGATGCCAAGTGTATCATAGGTGGTTATTGAAACGAATGTCCAAGTGCTGCCTCTATGTGGGTTGAGGCAAACAGGGTTCCCTTGGGTCCCATTTGTTGGGGGTCAAGGGAAAGGAAGGGTCTTGCCTTCTCTTTCTGCTGAAGATCCCCCTGGACAATTGGGGGGCCACTGTGGGACACAGAATGATGGACTCAATGGGTTTTGGCCTGATTCAGCAGGGCTCTTCTTAGGTTCTTATGTTCTAGGGATCCTGGAGTCCTAGTGGACAACCATTGAAATAGGAGCCAGCCGTGTGCAGCAGCTGCCAAAAAAGCCAACACAGTTCTAGGCTGCATCAACAGAGGGAGAGAATCAAGATCACGTGAAGCGTTAATACCACTTTACAAGGCCTTGGAAAGGCCACACTTGGAAAATTTTCATTCAGTTTTGGTGGCCATGATGCAAAAAGGATGTTGAGACTCTAGAAAGAGTGCAGAGAAGAGCGACAAAGATGATTAGGGGACTGGAGGCTAAAACCTACGAAGAACGGTTGCAGGAACTGGGCCTGGCTAGTTTAATGAGGAGAAGGACCAGGGGAGACATGATAGTGGTGTTCCAATATCTCAGGGGTTGCCACAAAGAAGGAAGAGTCAAGTTTCCATGAAGGCTCCAGAGTGCGAAAAACAGCACAATGGGCCCGTTTTGCTGTTTTTCGCCTTTAAGGGAAGCTTCCTGGAGTCTCCAGAGTGTGAAAAACAGCACAACGGGCAAACCGGAACTTCTGGTTTGCCCGTTGTGCTGTTTTTTGTACTCTGGGGCTTCAGGGAAGTTTCTCTGAAGGCTCCAGGGGGCAAAACAGCCTTCCCCAAGGCCGAAAACCAGCTGGCTGGGCATGTTCATGCATGCTGGAGCTGACATAGGGTAACAGCTATGTCCTCTGATAAGTTCCATATGTCACCTGTGGCGCACATGCCATAGGTTTGCCATCACAGTCCTAGATCATTTCAGACAAATAAATGCTAGACAAGGAGTCTCCAACCTTGGCCACTTTAAGACTTGTGGACTTCAACAGTTGAAGTCCAGCAGGCTTAAAGTAGCCAAGGTTGGAGACTCCTGCTTTTCAGACAGGTGTTTTTACTTACCCTCTCGGTCCGTCTCGCAGTAGTGTCGGCTGCCGTGTGCCGCCTCTGCCCCCGGCGTATGGCTGAGCTATCTCACTGTCGCACGAAACGCAAAGAACGGGCGTTCAGGATATCGGCCGGATCCGGGAAGACCGAGTCCACGCGGAAGCCTTGTGCCAAGGCCACCTTCAACACCTCTTCCAGGAATTGGTTGGAGGATCGGATCTCTCGCCCGTCCACCCGCAGTTGGCGGAACTTCTGCTTGGCATACTCTGCGGCGGGCAACGCAGCTGGGCACGGAGCCCACTCCAAGCAGAGATGGTGGCACGTGGTGACTTCCATGTTGGACTTTTCCGAAGAACCATTCGGCATTTCATCATCCGTCTCCTCGTCTTCATCCATGGAGTCATCCAGGCAAATTCCGCGATATGAAGGCCACCTCTTCCTTTCTCCAGCTTCCTGGAGGGATGGCTGAGTTTTGGCAAGGCCCAGTCCCCTCTGTGACAGGTCCGGCTGTCCATCAGTAGGCCCTTCATCTAAATTCCCATTGGCGCACTCAAAACGGGCCAGGTGTCTACGCAGGACCGCCAAGAAATGCCGGTCGGTGCAGAAGACGTTAGCAGTGAAGATCTCCACGGTGCAAGAGCTGAGCTCGTAGTTCTGGGGTCCACGGCGCACGTTGAAATGCAGCCGCCGCAGAGTCACATCCACATCGGCGTGGAGTACCGCGTTGCTGTGTTGGCGCCATCGGTCCGCCTCGACTCGCCGGAGCTGCTCCAAGAGAGGACGGATCTGGTAGAAGTCCGCTTCAGTTCGCAGCAAGGAGAGCTCAGAGTAGCCCTCTGGAAGGTCCAGGCGGCCGAAACGGAGGAAGTTCAGGACGTGGCGGAATGTCTTGCCGTCGCGGTCGATGAAATAGTTCCCGCAGCTGTCCAGCAGTGCCGGTTGGGGCCCCCGGAACATGGCGCCCAGCATGGAGTCGGGGAAGCGAGTCAAAGTTTCCAAGGTGGTGCTGTAAAGTTTTCCTCCAACATTCAGGGTCACCAGGTGGCCGGCCCTGCCTGGACCCTGGCAAGTGTCCGGCATCCTCACAAAGACACCTGCGGAGAGATGAGGAGGGGATGATGTGTCATTTGGGGCGTGCGAGATGGGTCCCCCTGCTGATTTCCCACGCTTCCTAATTTGATCCTCTGACTTTTAATCGCTTGGTAGTTTTAAAATTCTATTTACATTTCCCATATCTCATATATTAATGTATAAGATACGATAGGGTTCAGCAGTGGGGCGGGGTGGCTTTGAGGCAGAGTTCTCGCCTCACAATCAGGAGGCTGTGAGTTCGATCCTAGGTAGGGGCCAATATTTCTCTCGCTGGGTGGAATGAGAATTTATCTGCAGGAAAAAAGGTCGAAAATTACCTGTATTATGAGCCATTCAGATTCACTGTAACAATCAGAGGGGGCTTAATAGATAGATAGATAGATAGATAGATAGATAGATAGATAGATAGATAGATAGATAGATAGATAGATAGATAGATAGGTAGCTAGGTAGGTAGATAGATAGATACAGAATAGATAGGTAGATAGATAGATAGATAGATAGATAGATACAGAATAGATAGGTAGATAGATAGATAGATAGATAGATAGATAGATACAAAGAAAGAAAGAAAGATAGATAGATAGATAGATAGATAGATAGTTAGATAGGTAGCTAGGTAGGTAGATAGATAGATACAGAATAGATAGGTAGATAGGTAGATAGATAGATAGATAGATAGATAGATAGATACAGAATAGATAGGTAGATAGATAGATAGATAGATAGATAAAGATAGATAGATAGATAAAGATAGATAGATAAAGATAGATAGATAGAAAAAGAGAAAGATATGATAGAGAAAATGAGAGTTAGTTATAAAGAGAAAGTTATGAGAGATAGAAAGAAAAAAAGAGAGTTAGAAATATAGAGAAAGAGATACGAGATAAAAAGAGAGATAATAAAGAAACAGAAAGAGAGATGAAAGACATGCAATATATATATAGAGAAAGAAAGTTAAGAGAAAGATAATAGAGAAAAAGAGAGAGAGAAAATGAGAATTAGATATAGAAAGAGATATTGAGAGAGAGAGATACCATAGATATAGAGAGAAAGAGATATAGATAAAATGAGAGATATAGAGAAAAAGAGATATGAGAGAGAGAGAGTTAGATATACAGAGAAAGAGAGAAAGAGATCCGATAGAGAGAAAGAGAGAAAATGAGAGAGAGGCAGACAGACAGACAGACGAATAAACAGACAAAGAAGCTCTTAGGCACCGCCTGGTATTTCTTCCAACGTGTATGTGTGTTTGGGGGTGGGGACAAATATTCGCAACTCCTTCCAAATCCCAGAGTTGGATCTCGCTTCCCTCCGCCCACGCTTTTCGGGGTTGGGGGTAAAGGAAGGGGGGGTTGAAGGCGAGCAGAGACCTCCCGCACAGCTGAGATCCCAGACAAAAGGTGGGGGCGGGGAAGGGGCGGCCGCTCCCCCCCCACCGTCGCCAGGTATGGGGGGAGGTTCCCAGTCTAGGGACAGTCCCGGGGTGGGGATGGGGAATCCTTCTCCGGGCGGGGCTCCGGGGAGGGGCTGGAGGGGGGGAACAGTTTTGGTGGGCAACCGCCCCTTCCTCTCCTCCGTCTCTCCTCGTCCCCCAAGGCGGATGGGGGGGGCAACATCAAAAGGAGAAGCCGACAAACGCAGGAGTCAAAGCGGGGGAGGGGAGAGAGAGAGAGAGACTCCGCTCCCCATCAGGCGGAGGAGGATGGGATCTGCAGTCTTCGCTCTCCCACCCATCCCCGGCCCTAAAGAGGGGCGGGGGAGCTAGTCCTGGGAAGTCCCCCGCCCCACTCCGTCTGGCTGTAAGGAGGGCGAGGGTCCCCGGCTGTGATCCGTCCGGCGGGGCGGGGGGCGTTAGGGGCGCAAACTGGGGGAGTGGGTTGGAAAGTCCCACCCTCCCGAAGTGATGGGGCGGGGAGGGGTCTCCCAGCTGAGGTTGCGAGTTCGATCTAAGGAAGAGGCCGTTGTTAAGGGTCTCCCGCTTAGGCGGGCGGGAGGAGGGGTTGGGCTAGATGACCTTTGAGGTCCCTTCCGACTCTTGTTGATTTGATCCGAGCCTTACCTGGCGGGCGCGGAGCGTCTCCGGGGCGGGGAAGCGGCGCGGCTGGTCGGCTCCGATTTCTCTGGGCGCTGCCCGGCGGCGGGCTCTTTATACGGGGCGGGAGCGGCGGGGGCGGGCAGGAACGCGTTCCCTACCCCGGGAAAGGCTGGCGGGAGGTGGTTGGGGGGGGGACGTGGATGATGGGCGGTGGGGGGACGTCTCGCGACTGGGATCGCGGCTTCTTCCTGCAGGATCTTCCCTTTGCCGGTCGGGGGGAGGGAGATGCGAACAGCCCCCCTCCCCTCCAGGAGGTCGAGCTTTGGATAACGGAAACTTTGGAAAAGTTTTGCGTGGCAAAGTGGAGGACGTGGGTTCAAATCTCCGCTGAGTCCTTGAGAGGCTTTGGGCCAGTGCCAGTTCTCTCTCTGTCTTTCTTTCCTTTTAAATCTTTCTCTCTCTCACTCTCTCTTTTTCTTTCTCACTCTATCCCTTTAACTCCCTCTTTCCCTTTCTCTCTCGTTCTTTCTCTCCCTTTCCCTTTAACTCTCTCTCTCTCTCTCTCCTTCTTTCCCTTTAACTGTCTTTTTCTTTCCCTTTAACTCTTTCTCTTTCCCTTTCTCTCTCTCTTTCTCTGTTTCTTTCCCTTTAATTCCCTTTCTTTCTTTCTTTCTTTCTTTCTTTCTCATTCTCTCTCTCTTTCCTTCCTTTTCTCTTTCTTTTTCTTTCCCTTTAACTTTTCCCTTCTCTCTCTCTCTATTTCTTAATCTTTAACTCTCTCTTTCTTCTCTCTCTCTCTCCTTCTTTCCCTTTAAATGTCTTTTTCTTTCTCTCCCTTTCCCTTTAACTCTTTCTCTCCCTTTCCCTTTCTCTCTCTCTTTCTCTGTTTCTTTCCCTTTAATTCCCTTTCTTTCTTTCATTCATTCTTTCTTTCTCATTCTCTCATTCTCTCTTTCTCTCCTTCCTTTTCTCTTTCTTTTTCTTTCCCTTTAACTTTCCCCTTCTCTCTCTCTATTTCTTAATCTTTAACTCTCTCTTCCTTCTCTCTCTCTCTTTTCCTTTCTCCCTCTCTCCCCCCCCCCACCATAGCTTGGCCTACCCAGCAGGAAGGTTGTAGGGGAAGAAATGGGAGGAGGGGCTACTGTATACTCAGGTAATCAACCACAGTCGAGCCCAAAATTTCGGTTGCTCAGGGAAGTGAGTTCCGCCTCGATATTACTAACTCCCAGGCCTGGTCATTGAGCGAACTGCTGCTGTTGCTCACTTAGTGACAGTGTCATTAAGTGAATCTGGGTTCCCGCATGGACTCTGCTGGTCAAAAAAATCCCCAAAGGGGAGGGGTCGGATGATCCCCCCCACCCAAGTGATGCAGCCACTCTCACAAATATGAAACCAGTTGAATTTGGATGACACGACTGAAACAATCATTAAACATAGAAACCTAGAAGATTGACGGCAGAAAAAGACCTCATGGTCCATCTAGTCTGCCCTTATACTATTTCCTGTATTTTATCTTACAATGGATCTATGTTTATCCCAGGCATGTTTACATTCAGTCACTGTGGATTGACCAACCACATCTGCTGGAAGTTTGTTCCAAGCATCTACAACTCTTTCAGTCAAATCATATTTTCTCACGTTGCTTTTGATCTTTCCCCCAACAAACTTCAGATTGTGTCCCTTGTTCTTGTGTTCCTATTAAAAACATTTCCCTCCTGGACCTTATTTAACCCTTTCACATATTTAAATGTTTTGATCCTGTCCCCCCTTTTCCTTCTGTCCTCCAGACTATACAAGTTGAGTTCATTAAGTCTTTCCTGATACGCTTTATGCTTAAGACCTTCCACCATTCTTGTAGCTGGTTAAAACGTGAGAAAAGGCCATAGAGGTCACTTTTTTCCCAGTTGTCCATTTCAACGGTCACTAAACGAGCCATCGTAAGGTGAGGACTGCGGGCATTTTCCAGCCAGGCCTCATATCCGGGGCTTGGGTTGCAGAAAGGAAGGTTTGGCCGCCTTTATCCTCTTATTAAGCGCTGAACAAAATTCCACAGCTAATTACGCCTCCATCTCTGTCCGGCCGGCCCTGTTTCCCAGGTAGGTAACCAAACAAACCAGATCTCTTAAATAATTAAAGAAAAGCAGGCCGCCTCCGCAGCACCATCCCGGCCTCGTTTCCAGTAGCACGTCATAGCTGGCGTGCTTGTCTGAACGTACCACCCTCGCTGACCCGCTGCAAAGGTTTGTGTGTTTTCCGGTCGCCTTGCAAAACCTGCAGAGCAATTTCAGTCAGGCTGGGTGGGTGAGTCACCGAGTCTACAACCTGAGTCGGCAGCCTTGGGTCACCCACAGCGTTTAGGGTGGAATATCTCAAAGGTGACACCTTTTTTTTAAAGAAATTTTTTAAAAGAAATTTTCTCCACCCTATAAAACATACATACTTAACAACACGTATATTTCCAATATACACTGCTCAAAAAAAAATAAAGGGAACTCTTAAACAACGGAACATAACTCCAAGTAGATCCAAACTTTTGTGAAATCAAACTGTCCAGCTACATGGTTGGACAGTCAATTTCACCTGCTGTTGTGCAAATGGAATAGCTGTGCAAATTTATGTATGTATGTGTGTGTGTGTGTGTGTGTGTGTCTGTCTGTCTGTCTATCTGTTTATTTATTCATTCATTCATTCATTCATTTATGGGGCGGCTAACAACAGTAATAAAACAGCATATAATAATAATCCAATACTAAAAACAGTTAAAAACACCCCCGTCTGTTTCCCCTCCACCTGTGGACCGTTCAAGGAACCAAAAGAGCCCCCTCCCCTCCTCTCTCACCCACCCCCTGCAGACCCTCCCCTCCCTGGCCGACAAATTGGGCTCTAAATGCCGTTTTGGGAACCCAGCAGCAGGGAGCCATTTACGCTGCTCTCGGGTGGGATGGCCGAGGGGTTCCCTGGTGGTCTCCTTTCCAAGCACCATGTCTTAATTTTCTTCCTTGGTTTCTTTGTTTCCTCAAGGCCGGGTTGGGCGAAAAAGTGCAAAACGGCCTTCGGAGAGTGGCCTTGCAGAGATTTTCTGGCTTCCGCAGAAGGCCCTGGTATTTCCTTGTGGTCTCCTTTCCAAGGCCCATAATCATGTTTTGGCAACAGGCCAACATCTATGGAGATGTCCCACAGATAAGTGATCATGATTTTACATTTTGTACTTCTGGCTTTTAGCAAAAATGCTCATTGTGGACAATGGATTTGCTTAGCAACCTACAGCATTCATTTATTGACTACTGTACCACAAAAGAGGTTTTAAAATCGGGTACAGTCGTACGATGACCTGTTTCATGACTGGCATGGCTTACGAGTGTTATTGCATGCTCAATTACAGTTGTAAATCAAGGACTACCTGTTATGTAAACGGTCTTACCTGAATCACTTTTGATTATTATTTATGGAATAGAATAGAATAACACAGTGGGAAGGGACCTTGGAGGTCTTCTAGTCCAACCCCCTGCTTAGGCAGGAAACATAAAATCCTTAGAAACATAGAAACATAGAAGACTGACGGCAGAAAAAGACCTCCTGGTCCATCTAGTCTGCCCTTATCCTATTTTCCTGTATTTTATCTTAGGATGGATATATGTTTATCCCAAACATGTTTCGATTCAGTTCCTGTGGATTTAACAACCATGTCTACTGGAAGTTTGTTCCAAGCCTCTACGACTCTTTCAGTAAAATAATATTTTTGCAGGTGGCTTCTGATCTTTCCTCCAACTAACCTCAGATTGTGACCCCTTGTTCTTGGGTTCTCTTTCCTGTTAAAAACACTTCCCTCCTGGAGCCTTATTTAACCCTTGAACATATTTAAATGTTTCGATCATGTCCCCCCTTTTCCTTCTGTCCTCCAGACTATACAGATGGAGTTCATGAAGTCTTTCCTGATACGTTTTATGCTTAAGACCTTCCACCATTCTTGTAGCCCGTCTTTGGACCCCTTCAATTTTATCCATCTCTTTTTGTAGGTGAGGTTTCCAGAACTGGACATAGTATTATTCCAAATGTGATCTCACCAGCGCTCTATATAGCGGGATCACAATCTCCCTCTTCCTGCTTGTTATACCTCTAGCTATGCAGCCAAGCATCCTATTTGCTTTGCCTACCGCCCGACCACACTGCTCACCCATTTTGAGACTGTCAGAAATCACTACCCCTAAATCCTTCTCTTCTGAAGTTTTTGATAACACAGAACTGCCAATGCAATACTCAGATTGAGGATTCCTTTTCCCCAAGTGTATTATTTTACATTTGGAAACATTAAACTGCAGTTTCCATTGCTTTGACCACTTATCTAGTAAAGCTAAATCATTTGCCATATTACAGGCACCTCCAGGAATATCAACCCTATTGCTTTGACCAATGGAAACTCCAGTTTAATGTTTCCAAATGTAAAATAATGTAATATAATCAACTCCCAGAATTCCGCAGCCAGGTTGAGTGCTTTTTAAATCAGTCAAACTTGGGAACTTTAAGAAAGCTGGACTTCAACTCCCAGAATTCCCCAGCCTCCAAGCTGATGGGCTCCCTATACTTGGTAAATCAGTATTTTTTCAAGTTTGGCAAACTTTAAGAGAGGCGGACTCTGAGGATGGCTGGCTGGGGAATTCTGGGTGTTGAAGTCCACTTCTCTTTAAAAAAAAAAAAAAGTTTGGGGAGCCCTGATGCTAAACCAGGGACCAAGCTGACCTCGTGTTTCACGCCCTGTCTCCAGGCAGGTGAGTCAACCAGAGACGCCATGCGGAAGGTGATCTCAGTCGCATCCTTTCCCACTCCGTGACTGATGGCTCGGCACGGAATGTGTCTGGGCACCTCTCCAAGCAGCTGCTACTTAGCCAGTCACGTCTGTCAGAAACGTGGAGACAACCACGACGGGCCCTTTGTGACAAGGCCCAGCGACTGTCTGTTGACGGGGTTTCTGACCCCCCCGCCCCCAGGCACGAGAACGTTGTAGGTCCACCCGATGTGGTGGGCATCCGTTTTGTTCGGAATGGTCTAGGTCAGTGATGGTGAACTTTTTTCTCCTTGGGTGCTGAAAGAGAATGTGCGGTACTCCCATCCCCTGCGTGATTTTATACCCTCCGATCAAGTCCCCCCTTCAACGCCGTCTTTCAAGGCTGAAGAGACCAAGGCGTTGCAACCTGGTTTCATCAAGGAGGGGCTCCATTTCCTTTAAGCTTAAGATTGTGTTGGCTTTTTTAGCCACAGCTGCACATTGCTGGCTCATATTTAGTTGGTTATCCACCAAAAATTCCAAGATCTCTCACAGTCGCTGCTGTTAAGTTTGTGGTTTCCCTCAATTAGTATGTGTGTCTTAGGTTTATCTTACCTAGGTGTAAGATTTTGCTTATTTCAACATTAAATTTCATTTTGTTAGTTTGAGCCCATAGTACTAATCTATCCAGATCTTTCTGTATTTTGAGCCTATCTTCTGGAGTATTGGCTACCCCCGCCAGCTTGGTGTCGTCTGCAAATTTGATTGGTTCCACCTCTATTCCTTCATCTAGGTCATTGATTAATATGTTGAAGAGCACAGGGCCCAGGACTGAACCCCGAGGTACCCTGCTGTTTACTTCCTTCCATGTGGATTTGGATCCGTTGAGAACTACTCCTTAGGTGCAGTTGGTCAGCCAACTGGTTATCCATCTATGTGTGTTATAATCTACCCCATTTACCCCCCGATTTGAACAGTAGTAGGTTGTGGTCTGCTTTATTAAAAACTTTTCAATAGGAAAGTGAACACAAGAACAAGGGGGCACAATCTGAGCTTAGTTGGGGGAAGGATCAAAAGCAACATGAGAAAATATTATTTGACTGAAAGAGTAGTAGATGCTTGGAACAAACTTCCTGCAGACGTGGTCGGTCAATCCACAATAAATGAGTTTAAACATGCCTGGGATAAACATAGATCCATCCTAAGATAAAATATAAGAAATAGTATAAGGGCAGACTAGATGGACTGTCCATGAGGTCTTTTTCTGCCGTCAATCTTGTTTTACTAAAGTCCAAGTATATTAGTTCTATTGCATCACGCTGATCTACTGATTTGGTTGTGTTGAAAAATGATATAAGATTGTCTCGGCACGATTTACTTCTGAAAAACCCATGCTGGCTTTTTAAAAATTATCTCTCAATGTACATAAAAGAAAATATACATTTATCAAGAATCATGAGGCACAACACTTAATGATTGTCATAGGGTACAAATAAGCAATTAGGAAATTGTAAGGGTACAAGCAACAAGCAAGAGTAATACAGTCATAAGTGGGATGAAATACCTATGTTTCTATGACTTTGGGCAGGAGTTGGACTAGAAGACCTCCAAGGTCCCTTCCAATTCTATTGGATCATGTGGCAGTGTGAATACCACTTTATAAGGCCTTGGTATAGGAATATTTGCATCCAGTTTTGGTCGCCATGATTTTAAAAAGGCTGTTGGGTCTCTAGAAAGAATGCAGAGAAGAGCAACAAAGACCTGGAGATTAAAACAGACAAAGAATGGAACTGGAGGAATTGGGTTATGTCTGGTTTAATGAAAAGAAGGACCAGGGGAGACATGATAGCATCCGTTCCAGTACTCGAGGGGCTGCCCCAAAGAAAGAGGGGGTCAACCTATTCTCCAAAGCCCCTGAAGGTAGAACAAGAAGCAACAGATGGAAACTAAGCTAAGAGAGAAGCAGCCTGGAACTAAGGAGAAATTTCCTGACCGTGAGGACAATTAACCAGTGGAACAGCTTACCACCAGAACTCCAAAACTGGACATTTTAAATAAGACTTTGGATAACCATCTGTCTGAAGAGGTGTAGCGTTTCCTGCTTAAGCAGGGGGTTGGACTAGAAGACCTCCAAGGTCCCTTCCAACTCTCTTATTCTGCATTCTACCTACTGCCCTCCAAAACAGGCTTATTCCCGCAGCCAACCAGATTACGGATGGCGAAGAGATGAGGATCTGATGGGATTTGATGGATCATGGAATCTTTTAATGCATTTACATCTTAAGATATACATTATGAGGGCTGGCTTTTGACTCTCTTTGAGTCAAACTTAACTCGGACATCTGACCATTGTCCCCTTCCCCTAAGTTTGCAGTCAAGTCAGGTGGTAATCCTCGACTTACAACCAATGAGCTTAGCGACTCTTCAGAGTTACGACAGACCGCCCCAAAAGCTACTTACGACGCAGTTCTGCTCTCACTTGAGATTATTTATGTATTTATAATGTATTTATGATGTATTTATGTATTTATATATTTCCTTTCCTACCTTCCTTCCTTCCCTCCTTCTCTCCCTCCCTCCCTCCTTCCTACCTTCCTTCCTTCCTTCCTTCTCTTTTCCTTCCTGCCTACCTGCCTTTTTCTCTTCCTTTCCTCCCTCCCTCTTTTCCTTCCTTCCTTCTCTTTCCTCCTTTCCTTCTTTCTTTCCTTCCTTCCTCCCTCTCTTCCTCCCTTCCTTCTTCCCTTTCTTCCTTTCTTTCTAAAATTTATGGCCCGTCCATCTTTATGACATATTTTTCCGTTTCCAGCCAAAGATGTACATAGGGATACATTGATTCCCTTACTCATGGCGTTCACATAACAATTGCCGATCACTTAATGACCGCCACCAAAAAAATTTGAAAAAATTTAAAAAACGAGGCATAAAACTCAATCCGGTCATAATGCTTGCCTTGATTGATGGCTGTCCTGGCTTAAAATAGAAGTTCTGCACTCAATTTTGGTCCCAAGTTGAAGACCATCTTATGAACGCAACATTTCGATTGTTAAGCGGGAAGAATTGTTAAGAGGGTTCTGCCCCATTTTACGACTTTCCGGGCCGGCCGTTGCTAAGCGAATCACTGTCGTTGTTCAGCGTGTCAGGCGGTCATTAAGTGAATCCAACTTCCCCTTTGACCTCGCTTGTCAGAAGAACCCTGCAACAGGCACAAGTACATGCCAGTAGCTAAGCCTGGGAATTTTGATCGCGAGATCGTGGCGATGCTCTAATGGCCGCTCAGTGTGAAAAAAAAGTCTTAAGGGCCTTCTTTACTGTCGTCATAACTGCAAACTGTCACTAAATGAATGGTTGTAAGTCGAGGGCTACCTGTAAGAAGTCGGAGACAAGAGTGGGGAAGGGAGTAACAATGGCGGCCATCGGAGGCCGGAAGCCTGCAGGCCCCAGTCTCAAGAGGGAAGCGGCCGGAGGAATCTAAGCCAGCATCCAGTCCAAACCAGGATTGTTGATTGATTGTCCGTTTCCGGGGTCTCTGGGTGGCTGGGATCTTCCTGCCGCCACCTTAATTTTCCATCTCCATCTCGCAGACGGAGCCGTAGTGCCTGGTGCAGTGGTCGTCGTTCCAGCAGCCGTTGCGGTGAAGGTGGGCACAGTCCTCACCGCCTCCCAGGTTGTGGCCGTACCAGTTGTCCGGCTGTTCGGGGCACCAGTCCCTGGGGTCACAGAGAGAGAGAGACAAGGCGGGTGCCCATGAGTCTGGCTCTATAGGGCTGGATTTGGGGGGGGGGGCACAGGGGATTGGGTGAAGGTTTTGTTTAAGATTTTTCACACCTTCCAACGAAACAAAGGAACAAAAAAATTCCCAAAGGAAAAGCAATCATAAAACAAAACGAAATGCTAGAGTGAAATAAAATGAAATACAAACTGCTAAAATAAAATAATTAAAATAAAATAAAACATGAAATCAAACAAACCAAAGCGAACTAAACTGAAGCACAATATTAAAATAAAATGAAATATAAAATAGTAAAGCAATAAATAAACAATTTAATAATTTAATTTCATAATTAATTATTAAATAAATAAATCAGCACAAAATAAACTAAAAGTAAAATAAAATGAAATATAAAATAGTAAAGCAATAAATAAACAATTTAATAATTTAATTTCATAATTAATTATTAAATAAATAAATCAGCACAAAATAAACTAAAAGTAAAATAAAATGAAATATAAAATAGTAAAGCAATAAATAAACAATTTAATAATTTAATTTCATAATTAATTATTAAATAAATAAATCAGCACAAAATAAACTAAAAGTAAAATAAAATGAAATATAAAATAGTAAAGCAATAAATAAACAATTTAATAATTTAATTTCATAATTAATTATTAAATAAATAAATCAGCACAAAATAAACTAAAAGTAAAATAAAATGAAATATAAAGTAGTAAAACAAACAAAGAAACAAACAAGTAAATAAAATCAAACAAACCAAAGCAAGATAAACTAAATCAAAATACTAAAATAAGATTAATGAAATAAAATACTAAAAATAAAATTAATAAAATATAATAAAATACTAAAATAAATATTAAAATAAAATAAAAATCTAAAATTAAATTAATAAAATAATATAATAAAATAATAAAATAAAACAAATAAAAACAGGATAAACTAAAATAAAATGAAATATAAAATAAATAAATGAATAAAATAAACTAAGATAAACTAAAACAAAATAAAAATATAATGCTAAAAAAATAATAAAGTAAAATACTAAAACAAAATACCAAAATAAAACAAAATAAAAATTTAATACTAAAATAAAATTCTAAAATTAAATTAATAAAATAAAATAAAATACTGTACTAAAATACTAAGTTAAATCTACGGAGAGGGGCGGCATAAAAATCTAATAAATAATAATAATAATAATAATAATAATAATAATAATAATAATAATAATAAATACTAACAAAATAAAATTAATAAAGTAAAACAAAACAAAATAATAAAAATAAAATAAAACAAAATAATTATACGGACAGGTGATTTAAGATGCCTGGACTTCCATTGCCAGAATTCCCTTGCTGTGCTGAACGGAAATGGGGGCAGAAGGTTGGTATAGATAAGAGATTATTATATATAATAAGAGCCAGGGTGGCGCAGCAGGTAGGGTGCTGTACTGCCACTGAAGCTGACTGTAGATCTGTAGGTCAGCAGTTCAAATCTCATCACCGGCTCAAGGTTGACTCAGCCTTCCATTCTTCCAAGGTGGGCAAAATGAGGACCCGGATTGTGGGGGCAATAGGCTGGCGGCTCTGTTAAAAAAGTGCTATTGCTAACATGTTGTTAGCCACCCTGAGTCTAAGGAGAAGGGCGCCATAAAAATTGAATGAATGAATGAATGAATGGATGGATGGATGGATGGATGGATGGATAAATGGATGGATAGATAGATAGATAGATAGATAGATAGATAGATAGATAGATAGATAGAAGATAGGTAGGTAGATAGATAGATAGATAGATAGATAGATAGATAGATAGATAGATATGGATAGATAGATAGATGATAGATAGATAGATAGATTGATTGATTGATAGATAGATAGATAGATAGATAGATAGATAGATAGATAGATAGATAGATAGATAGATAGATAGATAGATGATAGATAGATAGACCTTAAGAGTTCCATTCGAGGCTGACTCTCAATGGATAGTCAAAGGGGAATTTGTGTGGGTGGAAACCTACACAGTTTGAACCTACCGTGAAACCATTGTGTAGGATGAGCTGTCAACCCACGTCCAACTGCCGCTACTATCTGTCAACCCAATCCACATATAGTTTGGCCTGACACGGACCGCCACAAATTGCTGTCAGAAAAGAAAACAAGAGGAAAATTGAGGCACCTCAGCACCCACAAACCTTGCTCTACCGCTGAAGAAATGTCCATCCCAACATATAACAATAAACATATTTTAAAATATCTAGTCAAATGCACTGGGTCGTGAAATAGTCAGAAATATCTCTCTGTTACAGCAACTTGAAGCCGGGTTGGACTTCAACTCCCAGAATTCCCTAGCCACCATATCAGTTTCCTCTTTAATTAATTGCCAGTCCATCCAGCCCAATATTCAATCTGTTTATTAATTTACTTTCTCAGGAATGATTTCTCTCCCCCCCCCCACAAACCCCCCACCCGCCATTTTGCTTAAATCAAGATATATTACGTCAACTGCATTCCCTCCGTTTATTACAAAAGTGACCCAATCAAAAAAAAATGAAAAAGAAAAATAATCTAGCCATGTTCAGCCATGGTGAATTTTGGTAAATTTGGTTGGCTGGGCAATTCTGAGAGTTGAAGCCCACTCCTCTTAAAATGGTCAACGTTGAAAAAATATTGGTCTCATCCAGAGGTTCTGCAATGTTGACCCCTTTAAGACTTGTGGACTTCACCTCCCAGAATTCCTCAATCAGCAAATTTGGTTCCTTTAGAACCTGCGATCTTCAATTCCCAGAATTCTTCAGCCAGCAAAATCAGCCCCTTTAAGACTTTGTGGACTTCAATTCCCAGAATTCCTCAGCCAGCAAACTCAGCCCCTTTAAGACTTTATGGACTTCAATTCCCAGAATTCCTCAGCCAGCAAACTTGGCTCTTTTAGAGGCAATGTTGACAGAGGAATTCTGGGAGTTGAGGTCCACGAGTCTTAAAGGGGCCACGTCTGGAGATTTCCATGTCTAACCCAACTGCTTCCCGGGTTAAACAGCCACACAGGTTAGAGGTGCCTCTACCTGCTCCTCGTAGGAGTTGATGATGACCAGGTGAGCGTCGTAGCTTTCGCACTCGGTTTTGGCATCCTGCCACGACATCTCCTGACGGTTTTCCCAGTAGCAGCTTTTCCGAAAGGCGTCCCAGCCTTTGGGACAGCAGGCCTCCTTCCGGTCTGGGAGAGAGAGAGAGAGAGCTCGGGCTGTGCTGGACTACGACACCCATCAGGCTGAGCCAGCCTTGCCTCTCCTTCATTAATCACCATTAATCGATATGAGCTTTGCTGGGGCAGCCTAGGGGATGATTTGCTCTCGTGCCATTTTTTGGGGGGGCAAGGGAAAATAACTTATTTTCATGCAAGGGGGTCCTCAACTTACCACCACAGCACTTCCGTCGTTAAGTGAAATATTTATTTTAACGGAGTTTTCCTTCCACTTGACCTTTTGGGGCTGCAAATCTCCACGGTTTTTAAAATTAGTCACATGGTCATTAAGCGGAACCCAGCTTGATTTCGCTCGCGGCTGAAGGTCGCAAAGGGGGATTTCCCTGACCGCTCCCACTCCCCCATCCCCAGCGACCATCATAAACACAAATCGGTGGCCCAGTGTCTGAAGGGCTGCGATCGTGTGAAAAAACCCCGACTGTCTCCCTTTTCCCCCTCCCCTCGGTGCCGTTCTGACAGTCGCTAAACAAATCATCATAAGTTGAGGACTGACCAATATTATCCTTAATTCTGCCCACCCTTGATGCTGTGGGAGGCGGGCAGAGAATAGAAATAATAGAAACATAGAAGATTGACAGCAGAAAAAGCCCCCCTGGTCCATCTAGTCTGCCCTGATACTATTTCCTGTATTTTATCTTAGGATGGATCTATGTTTATCCCAGGCATGTTTACATTCAGTCACTGTGGGTTTATCTACCACGTCTGCTGGAAGTTTGTGCCAAGCATCTACTACTCTTTCAGTAAAATAATATTTTCTCATGTTGCTTCTGATCTTTCCCCCAACTGACCTCAGATTGTGTCCCCTTGTTCTTACATAGAAACATAGAAGTCTGACGGCAGAAAAAGACCTCATGGTCCATCTAGTCCGCCCTTATACTATTTTCTGTATTTTATCTTAGGATGGATCTATGTTTATCCCAGGCATGTTTAAATTCAGTTACTGTGGATTTATCTACCACGTCTGCTGGAAGTTTGTTCCAAGGATCTACTACTCTTTCAGTAAAATAATATTTTCTCATGTTGCTTTTGATCTTTCCCCCAACTAACTTCAGATTGTGTCCCCTTGTTCTTGGGTTCACTTTCCTATTGAAAACACTTCCCTCCTGGACCTTATTTAACCCTTTAACATATTTAAATGTTTCGATCATGTCCACCCTTTTCCCTTCTGTCCTCCAGAGCAGTGTTTCCCAACCTTGGAAACTGGAAGATATTTGGACTTCAACTCCCAGAATTCCCCAGCCAGCGAATGCTGGCTGGGGAATCCTGGGAGTTGAAGTCCAGATATCTTCAAGTTGCCATGGTTGAACAACACTGCTCCAGACTATACATATGGAGTTCATTATATAATATATAAGCCAGAGGGGGGGGAAAAAACATCCGAAATATGAGACTATGTCGCAGAACTGGATGGATTGGTCCAGCCCCAAATTCAGGGCGAGGCTGCAAGACGCCCTGCAAGGAATTATACTAGGGCCCCCGAAAAAACGCAGGTGGCACCTTAAACGTCGTTTGCACAGCTGGAAAAAATGACGGGGGAGAAGTTGCAGCAAAGATGGAAGGAAGCCTCTTCCCACCCCTTCTGATTCACCCTGGAATGCCTTCCACGCCTCTGGCTATCCATGCTGGGCACACGCCAAGGGGAGGGATATTCCCATCATGCACTGGGGCTCAGCATCCTCAGCTCCCACCGCAGAGGGAAGCAGCCCAGGACGCGACTTGTCTAAGGGGAGGGCTAAAAGATGGGGGGGGTCCTTGAGGGGGGGTGTCTGTGAATTGGGGGAGGGCTTTATTTATTTATTTATTTATTCATTCATTCATTTACTTACTTACTTATTTACATATTTATTTATTATATATTTATTTACTTACTTATTTACTTATTCATTCATTCACTTATTTATTTACTTATTTATTTATTTATTTATTTACTTACTTACTTACTCATTCATTCATTCATTCACTTATTCACTCATCTATCTTTCTATCTATCTGTCTGTCTGTCTGTCTGTCTTTCTATCTGTCTGTCTTTCTGTCTTTCTATGTATTTGTCTGTCTGTCTGTCTTTCTATCCATCTGTCTTTCTATCTATCTATCTGTCTTTCTTTCTTTCTATCTATCTCTGTCTGTATTTCTTTCTATCTATCTGTCTGTCTGTCTGTCTGTCTGTCTGTCTTTCTGTCTGTCTGTCTTTCTGTCTGTCTGTCTTTCTGTCTATCTGTCTTTCTATCTATCTGTCTGTCTGTCTGTCTTTCTATCTATCTGTCTTTCTATCTATCTGTCTTTCTTTCTTTCTATCTGTCTGTCTGTCTTTCTATCTATCTGTCTGTCTGTCTATCTGTCTGTCTTTCTATCTGTCTGTCTGTCTGTCTGTCTGTCTGTCTCTCTTTTTATCTATCTCTATCTATCTATCTATCTATCTATCTATCTATCTATCTATCTATCTAGGGACCTTATAGGTCATCTAGTCCAACCCCCCCCATGCTCAAGCAGGAATGGGGGGGGGTGTTCTGGCAGATGTTGGATGACCCAACTAGGGAGCATCATCAGTGCTAAAAGGGAGAGGGGTTTTTGGAGAGGGGGAGGGGGATTATAGGGTCCTTGGTGCTCTCACGACATCTTGCGACCTCTCATGACCCAACTCTATAACATCATCAGTGCTAAGGACAACTTTACATTTCTAGCACTGATGATGTTACCTAGGTCGGCAATAAAACATCCTGGTTCCGAGACCACCAAAGACCCCTCGCACACCCAACCCTGAGCTACAAATATTACAAATGCTCAAAGCCCCAAACAGCACCCCCCCCCCCCCACTCCTTTGAACCCGAGGCAGCGGTAAGGAAGCTGCGGAGGCCAACCCTGGTGAAGGAGGACCCGGGGGGTAGCCCACCTGGCGGGCGCCCTCCCCAGCCCCTCCTGACTCACCTGTCCGGTTGTGCTTGAAATCCAGGAAGTCACAGTTGAGAGCGATGTTATTCTTCCGTAGGTCCTTCAGCTGCTTTAGGAGGTGGGTTGTGGCTGTGGAAAGAAAGAGAAGGAAGGGAGGGAAGGAAGGAAGGAGGACAGAATGAAAGAAAGAGAAAAGAAGGGAGGGAGGGAGGAAAGAATGAGAGAAGAGAAGGAAGGAGAGAAAGGAAGGAAAGAAAGAGAGAAAGGGAGGGAGGGATGAAAGAATGAGAGAAGAGAAGGAAGGAGAGAAAGGAAAGAAGAAAGGAAGGAAGCAAGGAAGAGGAAGGAAAGAAGGAAGGGAGGAAGGCAGAGAAAGGAAGGAAGGAAGAGGAAGGAAGGAGGAGGACAGAAGGAAAGAAAGAGAGGAAGGAAGGAAGAAGAAAGAAGGAAAGAAAGAGAGGAAGGAAGGAAGGAGGAAGAAAAGAAAGAGGAAGGAAGGAGGAAGAAAGAGAAGAGAGAGAGATAAAAGAAGAAGGAAGAGAAAGAGAAAGGAGGGAAGAAATAAAAAAGAAAAAAGGGAGAAAAAAGAAAGAAGAAAGGGAAGGAAGGAAGGGATGAAGGAAGGGGAAAGAAAAAAAGAAGGAAGGCAGAGAAAGAGAAAGGAAGAAAGAAAGAAAAAAGAAAGGGAAAGAAAAGAGAGGAAGGGAGACATAAAAAAGAAGAGAAAAAGAAAGAAAATGAAAGGGAGGGAGAAAGACAAAAGAAGGAAGGGGAACAAGAAGAAAAATGAATAGGAGGGAAGAAAGGGGGAGGGAGGGATGAAAGAAGGAAGGAAGGAAGGAAAAGAGAACATATTTTTAAAAGACACATGAAATGTCACTTTTTAGGAATAGTTTTACAACTTATATTGCTGGGGTGGGCAGCTTTTTATAATTGCTTTCCTATCGCTATTGCTATTGCACTGTAGGCCACCCAAAGTCTCTTCGGATGGAGAGTTGGAGAGTTTAGAAACAAAACCAAAGCAAAAAAAAAAAAAAGCTGAAGAAATAATAAAATAAAACACAAAATGAAACAAAATAAAAAATGGCATAGAATAGAAAATAGAAAAATATACTGAAATGAATTAAGTAATAATAAAACAGAGTAGAATAAAATAAAAGAGTAGAATGGAATAAAATATAATAAAGCAAAGAGTAGAGCAGAATAAAATAAAATAAATAGAATAATGTAGAATAAAATAAAATAAATACAATAGAATAGAATAAAATAAAAGAGTAGAATAAAAAAAATAAAATGAATACAGTAAAGAAGAGTAGAGTAGTAGAATAAAAAAGAATAAAATAAGTAGAGTGGAATAAAAAAATAATAATAATAAAATAAACAGAGTAGAATAGATTAGAGTAGAATAAAATAAAATAGATATAAGAGATATAAAATAAAATAAAGTAAATAGGGCATAGTCTGCCAAGACCTTTCCCCATTTTCTGTGTGTGCCAAGGGGGAAAAAAATCCGAAGAGGAACCAGCACAAGGCAGCCACCACTGATGCCACGCAAACGAGCCACGTGGAAGCTGCATCGCCATCTAAGCCGATCCTCCAGGGGGCGCCAAGCAGGAAAGGTGGGGTTTTACCCAGAGGTCCCATCCTGTCCGTGGCTCGGCTGCTTCCACCAGAGATCAACTTACAGCCACTCACTTAGCGGCCATCTGAAGTTACAATGGCGTTGGAAAAAAGTGACCGAGGACCCCTTTGTTTCACACTTGTGACCGTCGTAGTCTCCTTGCGACCACCTGATCAAAATTCGGATGCCTGGCACCCGGCGTACGCTTAACGACGTTCACAGGAGGGGTCAAGTGACCCACTTTCGCGACTGCCTGACACTCCTGGTCTGTGGGGAAGCAGAGCTCCCTTAGCGACCTTGTGTTAAGAGCGGCAGCGATTCACTTAACAACGGTGGTGAGACAAGTCATTAATAAACGTGTTGTGGTTGGCTCTGGGCCAGCTCCTGCAACGGGGAATTTGGATGTTGGCTTAGGAGAGTCCTCAGGTTCCCAGGGACTTGTCTTACTGCCATCAGCTTCTGACAGCGAAGAGTCATTGCCTAGGTCATATGTTTGGGGAGAAGAAGGATCAGATAGAGAGATGGATGCAGACAGCCCATTAGTTAATGACCCCATTAGTGGGTCATTGGACTTGGACTCGGAGGATCGGTGGATGTTATTATTATTATTTAATATTTATTAGATTTGTATGCCGCCCTTCTCTGCAGACTTGGAAAGGTTAGATGCCCGTATGCGCAGGCTCATGGTTAGAAGGGACCAACTGCACAGGTATCGTTGGAGATAAGGGAGAACACCTGTGGCTGAGGCAATTAGGCTAATGGGGCTGCTGATAAATTACCGGCGTTGCAGAGAGTGCGTGTGGGAGTTTATCCATTTGTAAAAGGATACGTCGTGCCTGCTTTGTTTCACAGACTTTTTTGGGATATTTCACAGCTAAGTAAATCTTGCAGACTCACTTGAAGAGGTTTGGCTGTGACGCTCTCACAGCTGCTCTTCTCTGCTCTGTTTGTTTTGGTCTCTCACAGCTTTCAAGGACGGTTATCTGTGTGTGAGCTAATTTGCTCAGTTTAAAGTGCGTGTGGACAGCTTTATTTTGGATAAACTGCGTTTTTGTTTACTTTACAATAGCCTGTGTGATTGAATTTACATTTCTGATTTAATTGGGGCTCGTAACGTGAAGCCCGGCATAACAAAACGGGGCCAAAGTCCAGGGTCCCGCTTAGTGACCAAAATGTGGTGCACGCTTATGGTAAGTTGAGGACTGCCTGAAATTGGATCTGGTCTGACAGGGAAAGGACAATTCGGGGTTTTCCTTCCTTACCGACATCGGCCTCATCGGTCAGCTGCTTCACTCTCACTTCCAGCTGCTTCAGTTTCGTCTCCACGTCGCTCTCTGCAAAACACAGGCGGGAGGGATGAAGATCAGCCCTGCGAGGTAGTCCAGATGGGCCGCACAAGCAGGACTCTCCGAAGGGAGCTCAGAAATCGGGATCGGAGTTGGAAGGGACCTTAGAGGTCTCCTAGTCCAGCCTCGTGCTCAAACGGGAGACCCCAGACCACATCAATCAATCAATCAGAACAGAACTGGAAGGGACCATTGAAGGTCTTCTAGTCCGGCCACCTGCTGAAGCGGGAGATCCTAGACCACATCAATCAATCAATCAATCAATCAATCAGAATAAAGCAAGAAAGGACCCTAGAGATCTTCATCCATCAATCCATCCATCCATCCACCCATAGATAGATAGATAGATAGATAGATAGATAGATAGATAGATAGATAGATAGATAGATAGATAGATAGAAAGAGCTAGAAGGGACCTTTGAGGTCTTCTAGTCAAGCCGCCTGCTGGAGCAGGAGACCTAGACCATATAATCCATCCGTCAATCAATCACTCAATCAATCAATACAAATAGACCTAGAAGGGACCTTAAAGGTCTTCTAGTCCAGCCCTCTACTCAAGTGGGAGACCTGAGACCACATCAATCAATCAATCAATCAATCAATCAGTCAGTCAGAATAGAGTTGGAAGGGACCATTGAAGGTCTTCTTGTCTAGCCCTGTGTTCAAGCAGGAGACCCTAGACCACATCAATCAAACAATCACTCAATCAAAAATCAATCAATCAATCAATCAATCAATCAAAAGAGAGCTGGAAGAGACCTTAGAGGTCTTCTATTCTAGCCCCTCTACTCAAGCAGGAGAAGCTTTACAGTCTCCGATGAGTGACAGTCCCGCCTCTTCTTCTAATCTAATGAAAAGGAGGAGTTGGGGTCTTCCAATATTTGAGGGGCCGCCCCAGAGAAGTGGGGAGAGTCCACCTGTTCCCCAAAGCCCTTGAAGGCAGGACAAGGAGCAACGGATGGAAACTAATCAAGAGAGAAGCAACCTGGAATTGAGGAAAAAATCCCTGACAGGGAGGACAATTCACCAGCGGAACTGCTTGCCACCAGAAGTTGTGGGTTTCTCCATTACTGGAGGGTTTTAAACAAAAGAGACTGGAAGCCACTTGTCTGACATGGTATGGGATCTTCTGCTCTTGGGTGGAAGGGAGGGTTGGACTAGATGATCTACCAGGTCCCTCACAACTCTGTTGACCTGGGAGTCACCTGGGGCAGGTTTACCTTTATCCTGGAGTTTGGCGAACTGCTGCCCAACCGTTTGATTGAGGCTGTTGACACTGTCCTGAGTCTCCTTCAACTCGGAGTTATAGAAGTGTCCTGATAAGAGGAAAAGGGGGCGGGAAATGGAAAAAGAAAATGAATTTAATTTTAATTATAATTAATTTAAAAGTCAATTTAATTTTGTTTAATTTAATTTAAAAGTTAATTTAATTTAAAAGTTAATTTAATTTAAAAGTTAATTTAATTTAAATGTTAATTTAATTTAATTTAAAAGTTAATTTAATTTAATTTAAAAGTTAATTTAATTTAAAAGTTAATTTAATTTAATATAAAAGTTAATTTAATGTAATTTAAAATGTAATTTAATTTAAAATGTAATTTAATTTAATTTAAAATGTAATTTAATTTAATTTAAAATGTAATTTAATTTAATTTAAAATGTAATTTAATTTAATTTAATTTAAAATTCAATTCAATTCTATTTGTAAACTGCTCAACTCCTTTCGGACTAAGGAAGAGAAATGTCTTGATTGGACCCATCGGTGATCACCTGGTGGTGCCCGCTCCCCTGGAACTTTTTGCCATCCCTCCACCTGTCGAACATCCTTTTTTCAGGCGATTAGCGACTCGCTCACCTTTGATGCCAAAAACCAGCACCGAGATGGTAAGGATGAAACTCAAAACCAGCAGGATTAGAACCAGGCGCCGGCTGGGGAAAGTCCGTCGGGCCCACGTGTGGCTTTGGGGCAGCTTCGGAGGAGCTGAGAAAAAGAAGAATGCAAACCCTGATTTCTTTTTCCAAAGTTTAAATAAGGAGGCTGGTTTGTTTTGCTGGACATTGGAAGGAATATCGGAAGGAAAATGGGTAAAAAAGAGGAGTAAAAGAATGGAGGGAAGTGAGGAAGGAAGGAAGAAAGGAGGGAGGGAAGGAGAAAGAAAAAAGAGGAAAAGAAGGGGGAGGGAGGGAGGAGAGAAAGAAAAGGTATGGAGAAAGAAAGGGAGGAGAAAAAAGAAAGTAAAGAAGAAAAAAGAAAGAAAAAGAAAGAAAAACGTAAGTAAGAAAATAGAAAGAAAAAATGAAAGAAGAGGAGGAAGGGAGGAAGGAAGGGAGGGAGGAAGGAAGGAAGCCAAACAGAAGTAGAGCAGGTCAGAGGAAAAACCGGAATGACAGGAGGAGGAGAGAAATAGGAATTAGGGCACCATGTGTGGAGTAATAAGAAAGAGGACAGCACCTGACCTTGTATTAAACTAGTAATTCCAAATGTAGCCTATATAATTATATGTATATATTAACCTATATTGTTGGATAACCATTTGTCTGAAGTGGTGTAGGATTTCCTGCCTAATTAGGGGTTGGACTAGAAGACCTCCAGGGGCCCTTCCAACTCTGTTATTCTATTATATTCTGCTCTCTTCCCTTCCTCCCTCCCTTCCTCCCTCCCTTCCTTCCCTCTTTCCTTCCCTCCTTCCTATTTATTTTTCTTCCTTTCCCTCCTTCCTTCTTTCCATCCTTCTCTGTCTGTCTTTCTTTAAGTTTTCAAAGATGAGACAGGACAGCCAGCTGTCCAGAATGGCACATGGTCCTTTGTGGTAGCCGGGGGTTGGACTAGAAGACCTCCAAGGTCCCTTCCCAACCCTGTTATTATTATCATCACGATAACCTTTTGCTCACTGACTCCTTCGAAGTGACCGAGGCCCTGAAAAAAAAACAAGGCCCAACAACCATTATTTCAGACTTATGACCAGCATCCCCGTCACGTGGTCCAGATTCGGGGATTCGGCAACCAACTCGGATTTATGGTGGTCGTAGCACGCCGGGGGGGGGGGGGGGCTTTTGTGACCCAAATGGCCACGTTGCTCGCTTAACAATGGTGGGGGTTCACTTTAAGCCCTCGTGGCCAAGAAAGATGAAGTGGACGCAGAGCAGAGTTCAATTCATGACGGTCTAGCTCGGCTGGCAGATGTTTGCGGGCTCGGTTGCGGTCATAAGTCGAGGACGGCCCGAAACGGATTCACCTGAGTGACCTAAAGCCGCTACAGAGAATGACAATTTTCTGCGAGAAGGCTTTTTGTAAACGGTTGGGGCAACACCACCAAACCCACAAACCGTGCTATTTCACAACACAGTGGTTGTCGAGTCGCTAGCTGGGGCTGCCCCTCTTTCCTTCCCCTCCCTTGCCTTTCTGAGAATTGGGGAAAGAGGGGGCGAAGAGGGGGATGGAAGAGCCACGTGGGAGTGTGGTCTGGGGGCTTCGTGGGAAAGCCCTGGGCGGGAATCTGGCCACTCTGTCTCCGAAGAAAAGCCCACCTTTGAACTGGGGGGTGTCCTCGTTTTCAGGGTCAAACGTCATGGTCAGGTCCTGGTAGTCTCGGATCATCTTGAGACCCTTCCCAAAACGCCTGGAAGCACAACACAAACGTCACAAAATGACACAAACACATACACACACAGAGTTCCTGGACTATTTCCCCTGCTTTCATCATTCTTCAGGAACTGCTTTCGAGGTAGCACTGATGAGGTTACCTGGATGGGTGATGAAACGTCTTCAAGAAGATAACCAAGCTCAGAGAGCATCAAGGACCCCACAGTTCTTTTCCTCCCCCTCCTCCTCCTCTCCCTCCCCCTCTCCTCCTCCTCCCCCCCCCCCCTTCTAGCACTGATAACATTCCCTAGTTAAGGAGAATCAGAACTGCAGAAAAAACCATGGCTGCCAACCTGTCTTTCATTGAGGACCTGTATCCTGCACGAGTCAAAAAGAGGTCGGGAAAATATTGACTGACCCCTCGCATCCTGGACACAAACTGTTTCAACTCCTACCCTCAAAATGTCGTTACAGAGCCCTGCACACCAAGACAACTAGACACAAGAACAGTTTTTTCCCAAATGCCATCACTCTGCTAAACAAATAATTCCCTCAACAGTCAGACTTTTTAGTAAATCTGCACTTCTTTTTCTACTAGTTTTTCTCATCATTCCTATCATACTTTTCCTCCCACTTAGGACTGTATGACTGTCACTTGTTGCTTGTATCCTACGATTTTTATTAATATTGATTGTTTCTTCATTGCTTATTTGATCCCTATGACAATCATTAAGTTTTGGACCACATGATTCTTGACAAATGCATCTTTTCTTTTATGTCCGCTGAGAGCATATGCACCAAAGACAAATTCCTTGTGTGTCCAATCACACTTAGCCAATAAAATTCTATTCTATTCTATTCTATTCTATTTATTTATTTATTTATTCATTTGTCCAATACACAAATACATAGGAAGAAATATAGACATGTAGTAATATATATAAGGGTAAAGTGAACTTAGAGGAGAGGATATATGAAAGAAAGAAAATATATATGATAAGTGAGAGAAAGGAAAGACAATTGGACAGGGGACGAAAGGCACACCAGTGCACTTATGTACGCCCCTATTCTATTCTATTCTAGTTGGATCATGAAATGTCTGCAGAAATACCACCAAACTCAGAGAAAGGCATGGACCCCACATTCGTTTTCCTCCTCCTCTTCTTCCTCCTCCCTCCAACACTGATGGTGTTCCCTACTAGGGTCATGAAACGTTTGCAAGTCCATCATTTCAACCCCCAGCTCCAAATATTCCCCTTTATTGCTTCTCAACCAGAGGTGGGCTACAGCCCAGATGTGTGGGGGGGGGGGACACACAGTGAGGTAGTGAAAACGGAGCTCCACCCCCGAGCCCCCAATTTGCACTGAAAGATGTTGAAAGAAAATGCATAAACCACGGGCCACAGTGCGTTAGTAAAAACATTGGTAGCCCTTCACTGGTCTCAACCCATGTGGCTCTTCTCTAGGGCTTCCTGAGCTTCCCAAAGTCTTCTCCTGGCCTTTGGGTCAAGGGAGGATGCCAGGATACCGTCTGCAGCCCTTCCTGACAGTAGGAAAAAACCCCTCCCGGTCCCAAAAGGGAGACTTTGAAGAGGAGAATCCGACTATATCCCTGTCTGTCCCGAGGACGTTAACTAAAACTCTAAGTTTTGAGAGGAGATTTTTGCCTTCCACTCCGGTCTTCTCCTTGTCAATTCTCCTTCTCTGTCTCCACCTGACGCTCAGATTTGAAGACACCGTGCCTTGTTGTGCCGAAGGGGAAACCGAGGCAGCTTGTTGGTGCTGGCCAAAACACCAAAAAAAAAAAAGAGAGAGAGAGAGGCCAAGATGGCTTCTTTCCCGGAAGAAAATCGCAGAGGTGACTCTGAAACATTTCACCTTGTTTTGTTTGCCCATTGGTGACATACAGGCGCCGTCCGTTCTACCTGGGTGTTCCCCCCCCCTGCTGCCCGTCCCCTTTGCCCCTCAAACCCCCCACCCCCGAATTCGCTTGCAACCTAAAAACAATCCTCTTGTACATGCTTATCATCCTCTTATCTTGGGGGGTCCTTCTGGGGGGGCTTTCTTTGGTCTTGGGGGTTTTCTTGTTTCATGACACAAACTGTGTAATGTCATCAGTGCGAGGAAGCCCACCCCCCCAAGCTCAGAGAACCACCGAGGCCCCCCACAGTCCTTTTCTTCCTCCCACCCTTCCTCCTCCTCCTCCTCCTCCTCTTTTCAAATCCCTTCCAGCACTGATGGTATTGCATACTTTGGTCATGAAAAGTCTGCAAGAAAAGCCCCAAGCACAAAGACCACCAAGGACCCCACAGTCCTTTTATAGCTCCTCGTCCTCCTCTTCCTCACTTCCTTTTGAACATTAATGATATTCCATAGTTGGGTTATGAAACGCCTGCAGGAAAACCAATTGAGCTCAGAGAGCAAACCATGTTTTAAAAAAAATAATAATAATAAAAAAATCCCATCATCTTTCCTGACTTTGAAGCCGCTGCCTTCTTCTCGCTCGGTCCTGTCGTCTTTCTCTTCTTTCTTTGTTTGTTTCTTTCTTTCTTCCTTCCTTCCTTCCTTCCTTCCTTCCTTTCTTTCTATCTATCTTTCTTTCTTTCTCTCTCTCTCTTTCTTTTTTCTTTCTTTCTCCCCATTTTCAGCTGGAAGACTCCTGACTCAGCTAGTCCAAGACCAAGCCCCCCCCCCCCCAAAAAAAAAAAAACCAAACACCAACCCAGAGATAAATGAATTCAACCTGCAGTGAAAATGAAGCTAGTCCTGGTTGAAGTTGGAAGCAACACAGGCCTTTCCCTTTTCTTTCTTTCTTTCTTAATTTCTTTCTTCCTTCCTTCTTCTTTCTCTCTTTCCCTCTTTCTCCCTTTCTTTCTTTCTCCCCATTTTCAGGGGAAAAACTCCTGACTCAGCTAGTCCAAGACCAACCCCCCCCAATACGCCCCAACCCCCACAAAAAACCACCAACCCAGAGAGAAATGAATCCAACCTGCAGCAGGGATGAAGCTAGTCCTGGTTGAGGTTAGAAGCAACCCAGGCCTCTTTCTTTTTCTTTCTTTCTTTCTTTCTTTCTTTCTCTTTCTCTCTCTTTCACTTTCTTTTTCTTTCTTTCTCCCCATTTCTATGGGGAAGATTCGTGGCCCCCACCCCCCCCAAAACACCAACCCAGAGAGAAATGAATCCAACCTACAGCGAGAATGAATCTAGTCCTGTTTGAAGTTAGAAGCGACCCAGGCCTTTTTCTTTCTTTCTTTCTTTCTTTCTTTCTTTCTTTCTTTCTTTCTTTCTCTTCCTTCCTTCCTCTCTCTCTCTTTCTCTCTTTCTTCCTTTCTTTCTTCCTTCCTTCTTCTTTCTCTCTTTCTCTCTTTCTCCCTTCCTTCCTTCCTTCCTTCCTTCTTCTTTCTCTCTTTCCCTCTTTCTCCCTTTCTTTCTTTCTCCCCATTTTCAGGGGGAAAACTCCTGACTCAGCTAGTCCAAGACCCCCCCCCAATACGCCCCAACCCCCACAAAAAACCACCAACCCAGAGAGAAATGAATCCAACCTGCAGCAGGGATGAAGCTAGTCCTGGTTGAGGTTAGAAGCGACCCAGGCCCCTTTCTTTCTTTCTCTCTCTCTCTCTTTCTTTCTTTCTTTTCTTTCTCTCTCTCGCTCTCTCTCTTTCACTTTCTTTTTTCTTTCTTTTTTTCTTTTTTTCTTCCCATTTTTAGGACTAGCTCAACTAGTCCAAGACCAAGGCCCCCCCCCTGCAAAAAGAAGCCAACCTAGAGAGAAATGAATCCAACCTGCAGCAGGGATGAAGCTAGTCCTGGTTGAGGTTGGAAGCGAACCAGGCCTTTCTCTTTCTTTCTTTCTTTCTTTCTTTCTTTCTTTCTTTCTTTCTTTCTTTTGTTCTTTCTAGCCAACCTTTCACTTTTCCCTCTGTTGATCTTTGCCCTGTCAATATGTTCTCCCTTCCTGTGGGACGTTTCAAAGTTTGTCCGAGTTGGCTAACAGAGAAACAGCACCCAGCTCAGCCTGCGCCTGCCCCCCCTTATATGGGGCTCCACGCTCGGCCCCTCCCTCCCTCGGCTCTGGCGACCTGCTTGCTTTCAAAAAAAGCATTTCCCACAAACAGAGGAACCGAAAATCCTCAACATGTGGCGCAATGGAGACGGAACAGAAAATAATAGAACAGCAGAGTTGGAAGGGACCTTGAAGGTCTTCTAGTCCAACCCCC
The DNA here is from genome assembly GCF_031021105.1 of Erythrolamprus reginae. Lineage (NCBI taxonomy): Eukaryota > Metazoa > Chordata > Lepidosauria > Squamata > Dipsadidae > Erythrolamprus > Erythrolamprus reginae. Next base: position 60,986 of record NW_027248556.1, on the reverse strand, counting down.
TGCTTAGCACTTCGAATAGAATAGAATAGAATTTTATTGGCCAAGTGTGACTGGACACACAAGGAATTTGTCTTGGTGCAGATGCTCTCAGCGTACATAAAATAAAATATACATTTGTCAAGAATCATGTGGTACAACACTTAATGATTGTCATATGGGTCAAATAAGCAATGAAGAAGCAATATTAATAAAAATCTTAGGATATAAGCAACAAGTTACAGTCATACAGTCAACATGGGAGTAAATGGGTGATAGGAATGATGGGAAAAACTACTAGAAATAGAAGTGCAGATTTAGTAGAAAGTCTGACAGTGTTGAGGGAATTATTTGTTTAGTAGAGTGATGGCGTTTGGGAAAAGACTGTTCTTGTGTCTAGTTGTCTTGGTGTGCAGTGCTCTGTAGCGACGCTTTGAGGGTAGGAGTTGAAACAGTTTGTGTCCAGGATACGAGGGGTCAGTCAATATTTTCCAAGCCCTCTTTTTGACTCGTGCAGTATACCGGTCCTCAATGAAAGACAGGTTGGCAACAATTGTTTTTTCGGCAGTTCTGATTCTCCTCTGAAGTCTGTGTTAGTCCTGTTGAGTTGCAGCAAGAAACCAGGCAGTAATAGAGGTGCAGATGACAGACTCAGTGATTCCTCTGTAGAACTGGATGAGCAGCTCCTTGGGCAGCTTGAGCTTCCTGAGCTGGCGCAGAAAGAACATTCTTTGTTGTGCTTTTTAAATTATGTTTTTGATGTTAGGTGACCATTTTAGGTCTTGAGATATGATAGAACCTAGAAATTTGAAGGTCTCTACTGTTGATACTACTCTACCGTGTTGTCTAGTATTGTGAGAGGTGGAAGGGTGGAAGGGTTTCTCCTAAAGTCTACCACCATTTCTACGGCTTTGCGTGTGTTCAGTTCTAGATTGTTCTGGTCACATTACAAGGATAGTTGCTCAACTTCTCGTCTGTCCATTATCTTCTTTAAAATTTGCAGTGTTGGAGCATTCACAACTTCTGGTGGCAAGTTGTTCCATGGATTAATTGTTCTAACTGTCAAGAAATTTCTCCTTAGTTCTAAGTTGCTTCTCTCCTTGTTTAGTTTCCACCCATTGCTTCTTGTTCTACCCTCAGGTGCTTTGGAAAATAGCCTGACTCCTTCTTCTTTGTGGCAACCCCTGAGATACTGGAAAGCTGCTATCCTGTCTCCCCTGGTCCTTCTTTTCATTAAACTAGCCATGTCCAGTTCCTGCAACCGTTCTTCATATGTTTTAGCCTCCAGACGCCTAATCCTCTTTGTCGCTCTTCTCTGGACTCTTTCTAGAGTCTCAATGTCCTTTTTGCATAGTGGTGACCAAAACTGAATGCAGGATTCTTACCAAGGCCTTATAAAGTGATATTAACCCTTCACGTGATCTTGATTCTCTCCCTCTGTTAATGCGGCCTAGAACTGTGTTGGCTTTTTTGGCAGCTGCTGCACACGGCTGGCTCCTATTTAAATGGACGTCCACTAGGACTCCAAGACCCCTCTCACAGTTACTACTATTGAGCAAGGTACCACCTATACTCTATCTGGGTGTTTTGTTTTTCTTGCCTAAATGTAGAACCTGACTTTTTTCACCATTGAATTTCATTTTGTTTCATAGCACCCAATGTTCAAGTCTGTCCAGATACTTCTGTATCTTGAGCCTCTATTCTGGAGTGCTGGCTATTCCTGCCAAATTGGTGCAATCTGCAAATTTGATGAGTTCCCCATCTATCCCCTCGTCCAAGTCATTGATGAAGATTGAAGAGTCCTGGGCCTAAAGCAGAGCCTTGGGGGATTCCACTGCGTACATCCCTCCACGTAGATGCAGTTTTGTTGAGCATTACACATTGAGTGTGGTTCATCAGCCAGTTTCAAATCCATCTTGTGGTGTTGCTGTCTAGCCCACATTTTTCTACTTTACCTAGTAGATGTTGTGGTTAGCTCTTGCCCAGCTCCTGCCCCAAGGACTGTGGATGTGGGGGAGACATCCACATGCTGCAGGCCTGCTTTGCCCCCGGTGGAATCTGCTGATGAAGGCTCCTCTGACCAAGAAGACATGAGTGACAGGGAAGAGGAGAGTGGGGCAGACAGCTCAGAAGGAGATCAATTCTCTAGCTCCTCCTTGGATTCAGAACAAGAGTTAATGATACAGCCACGCATGCGGAGAGCGATGCATAGGCAGCAACAACTGAGAGATTATTATCAAAGAAAATGAGGCCACCTGTGGTTGGGTGGGGCTGTGGTCATTAGTGAGGCTGCTATAAAGAGCAGCCTGTGGGTTTGGCCATTGTGGAGGATTATCTGATCGTTGTGTTTCGTGACTGCTTTACTGACTTTGTCCTTTTGTGTGCTGATTTTTCCCCGCTTTGAAACTAAACCAGAGCAAAGTGTGTTTCACTTGGTGAAAGAAGAAGGACTGTGAATTGCCTCACAGCTGCAAGCTAAGTATCACAGAACTGATAAGGGACTTGTACAAATTACCAGTTTGTTTGGAGATCAGTGCTCTTTGCTATACAAAAAGAGGGCTTAGGTTAAGTGAATTTTCCTTAGAGAGAACATTGTTTTGAATTTTCAAATGTGTGTGTGTCTGAAATTGTATCTGTGCATTTTTGGGAGGATTCTACCAGAGAGCTCGACAGAACAGTAGAAGGTTATGGTCTACTTTGTCAAATGCCTTACTGAAGTCCAAGAAGATTAAATCGACAACATTCCTCTGGTCCACCAACTTTGTCAAAGAATGCAATAAGATTATGGCAGGTTTATTCTGTTTTTGGCAAACCCATGTTGGCTTATGGCTGTTACTTTGTTTGCTTCTAGGTGTTCGCCGATTTGTTTCTGGATGATCTTTTCCAGAATCTTCCCTGGTATTGAGGTCAGGCTGATAGGTCTGTAGTTTCCTGGATCTGTTTTTTTCCCCCCTTTCTTGAAGATGGGAACATCAGCTCTTTTCCAGTCCTCTGGCAGTTCCCCAGTGCTCCAGGATCTTTGAAAGATATAGTTTAATGGTTATGTGACTTGGGTCATGTAACGTTTGCAAGAAAACCACCAAGCTCAGAGAGCACCAAGAATCCCATAGTCCTCTTCCTCCCCCTCCTCCCCCTCCCCCTCCTTCTCCTCCTCTTCCTCCTCCTCTCTAGCACTGATGACATTCCCTACTTGGGTCATGAGACATCGGCAACAAACCAACAGCTCAGAAAGGACCAAGTCCTCTTCTTCTTCTTCTTCTTCTTCTTCTTCTTCTTCTTCTTCTTCTTCTTCATCATCATCTTCTTCTTCTTCTCCTTCTCTTCTTCTTCTTCTCCTTCTCTTCTTCTCCTTCTTCTCCTTCTTCTTCGAAACATAGAAACATAGAAGACTGGCAGCAGAAAAAGACCTTATGGTCCATCTAGTCTTCCCTTATACTATTTTCTGTATTTTATCTTAGGATGGATATATGTTTATCCCAGGCATGTTTAAATTCAGTTACTGTGGATTTACCAACCACGTCTGCTGGAAGTTTGTTCCAAGGATCTACTACTCTTTCAGTAAAATAATATTTTCTCATGTTGCTTCTGATCTTTCCCCCAACTGACCTCAGATTGTGCTCCCTTGTTCTTGTGTTCACTTTCCTATTAAACACACTTCCCTCCCGAACCTTATTTAACCCTTTGACATATTTAAATGTTTCGATCATGTTTCCCCTTTCCCTTCTGTCCTCCAGACTTTGTTTGAGTGAGTATGTGTGTATGTTAATAGGCTTTTTAGTTTTTAAAATGTAATTCTTAATTTTAATTTTAATTATTTATATCTCGATATATGCTATAAGTCGCCCTGAGTCCTCGGAGAGGGGCGGCATATAGATTTAATAAATAATAATAACAAATATTTCACTTGGCAACAGATATTTTGGGCTCAATTGTCATAATCCAAGGACTACTCTTTTGTGTAGAATTCTTCTTCTTCTTCTTCTTCTTCTTCTTCTTCTTCTTCTTCTTCTTCTTCTTCTTCTCCTTCTCCTTCTTCTCCTTCTTCTTCTTCCTCCTCCTCTTCTTCTTTTTCCTCCTCCTTCTTCTCTTCTTCTTCTTCCTCCTCCTCCTTCTTCTCTTCTTCTTCCTCCTCCTCCTCCTCCTCCTCCTCCTCTTCTTCCTCCTCCTCCTCTCTTCAAACCCCTCTCCTTTGTAGCACTGATGAAATCACCTAATTGGGTCATGAAACATCTGCAAAACCCCCCACCAAGTTCAGAGACCCCCAAGGACCTGGGGGGGAAAAGAATCTACAGCAGCATTTTTCAGTCTTGGTTAATTTAAGATGGGTGGGTTCCATTTTAGGAGCTCAAGCGACCCCCCCCCCTCCTCCTGAAGCGGGTGCGTGCTTACTTCATGACAAAACGTTTCCGCCTTGTGTGTGGATCCCCTCCAAATTTAGAGAGAATCTTTCCTTCCTGAAACCGAACGCCCTTTGGCCTTTCCTCCAAGTGCTGGAGTCGGAACCATATGACTTGTAACGGGGACGACCATATTTTGCAAAATTTGCTGATGGAAAAAAAAAATAGAGGCTTTCCTGGAACTTGGTCAGCAGATATTGAGTTCAACATCAGAACAATATGTGCCAAGGAACTCCCTCGTGGGTCGATAGAAAGTTCTGAAGGAGAACTTCCCATCTGTGTGGAGATGTCGTGGGTCGAGGGTCCAGGTAGCGTCCGAACTAGATCAGAGTCCGAGTCAAAGTACTCCATCAAAGTTCCAATTTATTTCTGGAGCCCTTCTGGCACCTACACTGGGAAGCTTGAATCTCAGTTGATCAAGTATGATCAAGGAAATGGAGCCCCTTTCCTTATGAAACCAGGTTGCAACGCCTTGGTCTCTTCAGCCTTGAAAGACGGCGTTGAAGGGGGGACTTGATGGAAGGGTATAAAATCCTGCACGGGATAGAAAAGGTGGAGAGAGAAAAATCCTTTTCTCCATCACACAATATTAGGACGAGGGGCCCCTCCCTAAAGCTCATAGGTAAGAAAGTGAGGACAAATCAAGGGAAATATGTCTTCACCCAGACCTTTGAGGACCTCCAAAGTAGACTTCTGAAATTCCCCAGCCAACATGCAACCATTATGCCTTGGTGCGACCCCTCACAGAAACGTTGAATAGAATAGAATAAGAGAGTTGGAAGGGACCTAGGAGGTCTTCTAGTCCAACCCCATGCTTAGGCAGGTGACCCTACACTACTTTAGACAAATGGTTATCCAAAATCTTCTTAAAATCTTTCAATCAACTTCTGGAGGCAACTTTGGTTCCACTGATTAACTGTTCTCACTGTCAGGAAATTTCTCCTTAGTTCTAAGTTACTTGTTTAGTTTCCACCCATTGCTTCTTGTCCTAGCCTCAGGGGCTTTGGAGAATAAGTTGACTCCCTCTTCTTTGTGGCAACCCCTGAGTTATTGGAAGGCTGCTCTCATGTCTCCCCTGGTCCTTCTTTTCATTCAACTAGCCATGCCCAGTTCTGGCAACCGTTCTTCATATGTTTTAGCCTCCAGTCCCCTCATCATCTTTGTTGCTCACATAGATGTAATACCGTTAGACACTACTCGTTGAGTACGGTTTGTCAGCCCATTGCAAATGCCATCTGGCAGCGATGTTTTTATTTTTTATTTATTCATTTGTCCAATACACAAATACATAGGAAGAAAAATAGACATGTGGTAATATATATAAGGGTAAAAGTGAAGTTAGAGGAGAGGATATATGAAAGGAAGCGAATATATATGATAAGTGAAAGAAAGGAAAGACAATTGGACAGGGGACAAAAGGCACACCAGTGCACTTATGTATGCCCCTTACTGGCCTCTTAGGAACCTGGAGAGGTCAATCGTGGATAGTCTAAGGGAGAAATGTTGGGTGTTAGGGGTTGCACTACTGAGTCCGGCAATGAGTTCCATGCTTCGACAACTCCATTGCTAAAGTCATATTTTTTACAGTCAAGTTTGGAGCGGTTAATATTAAGTTTTAATCTGTTGCGTGCTCTTGTGTTGTTGCGGTTGAAGCTGAAGTAGTCATTGACAGGTAGGACGTTGCAGCATAGGATCTTGTGGGCAATACTTAGATCGTGTTTTAGGCGCCGTAGTTCTAGGCTTTCCAGGCCCAGGATTGTTAGTCTATTTTCGTAGGATATTCTGTTTCGAGTGGAGGAGTGAAGGGCTCTTCTGGTGAAATATCCTTGGACATTTTCAAGGGTGTTGATGTCCGAGATGTGGTATGGGTTCCAGACAGATGAGCAGTAGTCTAGGATGGGTCTGGCAAAAGTTTTGTAGGCTCTTGTGAGTAGTGTGAGATTGCCTGAGCAGAAGCTGCGTAGGATCAGGTTAACAACTCTAGAAGCTTTTTTGGCAATATTGTTGCAGTGGGCTTTAGCACTTAGGTCATTCAATATTAGTATTCTAAGGTCTTTTACTGAGTGTGGGTTAGCAGTGAGAGATTATTTATTCAGTTCGTATATGAGGTTTGGATTCTTTTTGCTGATGTGGAGGGTAGAGCATTTGTTGGTTGATATTTGAAGTTGCCAGGTGTTAGACCAGTCTGAGACAAAGTCCAGGTCTTTTTGGAGAGTGAGTGTGTTATCAATGGTGTTGAAAAGTTTCACATCGTCAGCAAAAAGAACACAGTTGCTTTCGCTATGGTCACAGAGGTCATTGATGTAGAGAATGAAGAGAGTAGGACCTAGTACGCTTCCCTGGGGAACGCTGCTTATGACAGGGATGGGGGTGGAGATGGCACTACCAATTTTGACAATTTGTTGCCTGTTTGACAGGAATGCAGTAATCCAGTTGTGGAGGAGTCCTGAGATGCCATAGGATTTGAGTTTTAGGAGTAGTTTGTCGTGGACCACTGAGTCGAAGGCTTTGCAAAAGTCTATATAAATTGCATCAATGGAGTTTCCTTTGTTGGTCCTAGGTTTTTTCTTGCATTCCAAGAAGTAGGTTGTGGTCTACTCTGTCAAACGCCTTACAGATGTCCAAGCAAATTCTGTCCACCACATTTCGCTAGCTCTATATGCCCAAAATGAACCTATAACATTTAAGATTCATTTAATGGCACTGTTCATTGAAAAAGGGCCTGAAAATGGTGACTTGTGACCATTCCTCACAGTAATGACTCTTTGCAGTGTGCCTGCCTGGTCACGTGATCAAAACTTGGACACTCGCGATCCCTTTCTGACATGGAAAAAGCCAGTCTCCCTTAACAACTCACTGACCAACCACAGGGATTCACTTCACGACAGTGGCCAGACATGTTGCAAAATGGGGCAAACTTCCTTTCACAACTGTCTTGCTTAGCAACCAATATTTCGGGCTCAGTTTGTGGTCGCAATTCGAGGACCACCCATATTGGAGTCCCACACTCACAACTCTGAAGACGAGGTGGCGGCTGATAAGAACTTCCATTCCACGAAAACACCACCCATTTTCGAAACAATTCTTATAAATATACATTTATTTATATTTCTAATAATGCTCCTGCTGGAGGTTTCACTTCCTCCTAACCTTCCTGAAATTTTTGCTCTGCAGGGTTCTCCTCTGAACATTTTTCTCTGGGACTCTTTTTTAAAAAAAAAATATTATTATTTTTTGCTTGTGTATAACTTTCGTCTTAACAACAGTATGTTTTTGGAGCAAGTTCACCGCGGAGCGATTAAAAGGAAGTGCAGTCCTTAAAATTAAAAATGTGTTTTAGAGTTGTAAGGTCCTCTCCTTTTTTTTGAGTTCATCCAGTTCAGTTCTCCCAGTCGAGGCAGAAATCACCCACCTCTTCGGGACTTGTCCGATTCCTGCAAAGAAGGCAATAATAAAAAAAAATGACGGTTTTCGAGATCGCAGCAAGGTAAACGACACCCTCCTCTGCCTAGCACCCCAAGAGAAGGATTCCCCCCTACTTTGGGGCTTTCCCAAGTCAAGGTTATTCTTCTAAAATTCGTCTTTTTCCAACTTGGCAACTTGAAATTGCAGTTGTTGGTGGTGCGGTGGTTAGAATGCAGAATTGTAGGCTAACTTTGCCTGCTGCCAGCAGTTCGATCTTGACCGGCTCAAGGTTGACACAGCAGCTTTCCGTTCTTCCTTCTGAGGTCGGTAAAATGAGAAAAAATACGGCATATACCGTATTTTTTGGAGTATAAGATGCACCTTAGTTTTGGGGGGAGGAAAATAGGGAAAAGAATCTGCTTACCAGATATTCATCTGGCTAACATCCTCGTCTGGTCAGCTCCAGGACATTATTTTCTCCCCTGGTTAGGGTTTTAAAAAAACTTTATTTGAAGAGAGTACTAATGAATAATTTAATAATAATAATAATAATAATAATAATAATAATAATTTATTAGATTTGTATGCCGCCCCTCTGCAAGGACTCAGAGCCACTCACAACAAAGAGCTGAAACAAACAAGGAAAGAGCTTGCAAGCCAGTAAGAGCTGCAAACATTGCTAGCACCTAGTTAGGGCTGGAAAGAAACATTCAGAGCAAGTTAGACCAGTGGGGAAAAAACTGCAAAGACTTAGGGCTTGGAAAACATTCTTCCCAGAGAGTAACAATGAAAGAGCTTGCAAGCCAGTAAGAAAGCCAGAAGGAAACTTATTCGGAACAAGTTAGAGCAATGAAAAAAACCCTGCAAAGACTTAGGACTTGGAAAACATTCTTCGAAGGGAGTAACAATGAAAGAGCCTGCAAGCCAGTAAGAGTTGGGAAGATCGTTAGCATCTAGTCATAGTTGGGGAAAAATATATATATCCAGAGTATGAGATGCACCCAAATTATCAGCCTCTTTTAAGGAGTAAAAAGTTGTGTCTTATTCTCCAAAAACTACTTTAACTCTAAGGGATGAGGCTATTGAAGGGGGGTGGACTTCAACTCCCAGAATCCCCCAGCCAGCGTTGCTTTTGTTAACCTCTCCCTCCTCTGTTGTGAGTGCTCCTTGTCCACCTCTGGTCATGTCAGATTCTAAGGAGGATGAGCCAGGGGCGTTCCAGCTGATGCAGAGAGCGAGAGTGATGGAGAAATAGATCTGCATGAGCCCAAGGAACCACCAGAGGGCGCTGATATGTCAATGGGGGAGTGGTCCCAGTCAGATGGTGATGAAGGAGACATTACAGTGGATGAGCCACTATAAGATGCTAGATTCAGGAGGTTACAAAGCAGACAACAGCACCCGTATGGTAAAAGGAAGTGGTAATTTGTAGCTTTATTTTATTTTATTTATTGTTAGAGTTGAAAGGGACCATGCAGGTCATGAAGTCCAACCCCCTGCCTGAGCCGAAATCCTAAAGCACCCCAGCCAAGTGGCAGTCCAATCTCCTCTTGAAAGTGTCCAGAGTTGGAGAGTTCACAACCTCCGCAGGCAGGTTGTTCCACTGGTTGATCGCTCTGACCGTCAGGAAGTTCTTCCTTACTTCTAGGTTGAATCTCTCCTTGGTCAGCTTCCAGCCATTGTTCCTCGTGGTGCTCTGGAGACTAGAGTGGCCCCCTCCTCTCTGTGGCAACCCCTTGTATACCTGTATACAGCTATCATGTCCCTTCTGCCCCTCCTTTTCTCTAGGCCATCCATGCCCAGTTCCTGCAATCTCTCTTCGTAAGTCTTGGTTTTAACTCTAGGGAGTTTGCTGACCACTGCCAGCAGGTATAAAAGAAAAGGATTTTGGGAAATTCTGGGTGGAGTTTCGACGTTGATTTCATGGACGCTGTGCTAGATCTGGGGTTCTAGAAAAAGCCATCCTAAAGACTTGATTTCTGCTTCGCAAAAGTCCTCTACTAGAAACCGCCTGCCTGTCAGAATAGGGCGAGCTGTATTTTATACTCCGTGACTCGTTTCCTGTCTTATCTTGCTGGAATGCCAGTAGCTCTGAAGGTGGCGCCTTTCCCAGAAGCTTATCTGATAAAACTTCGCAGCAGAGAATAAATGTTCCCTGAATGTTTAAAACTGCTTTCTGCTCGTAAATGATGCTTTTTCAAGTGAAGAGTGTAATTCAAAGCTTAAATCGTGGGTTTTAGCTTTCAGTCTGAAAAGCCCGGGATAGACCATCCTCTTTACAAACACTTCCTTCCAGCATTGATGATGTTACCTAGTTGGATCATAAAACACCTGCAAGAAACCCCCCCCCCTCAGCTCAGAGAGCACCAAGAATGTCTCCTCCTCCTCTTCCTCTTCCTCCTCCTCTTCACACCCTTCCCTTCATAAAACCTCTGCAAGGAAACCCCACAATTCAACTCCTGAACTCCAGAGAATCTCTTGAAACCTTCTCTCTTCCTCATTACCTTCTTAGCCTAAGGCCAAGACCTTGACCATGTAGCAGAATGGTCAAACAACTGGCAACTTCAAATCTCAACCAACAAATGCTCTGTCTTACACATTGGCAAAAAGAATCACATTAAGAGAGAGGAGAAGAGGAGATTAAGAGGAGAGGAGAGGAGAGAAGAGCAGATTAACAGGAGAGGAGAGGAGATTAAGAGGAGAGGAGAACCCCCCTCAGCTCAGAGACCACCAAGAATGTCTCCTCCTCCTCAATTTCTCTTCCTCCTCCTCTTCACACCCTTCCCTTCAGCCCTGATGATGTTACCTTGTTGGGTCATAAAACCTCTGCAAGGAGAGGAGAGAAGGTTAAGAGGAGAGGAGTAGAGACGAGAGAAGAGAAGATTACGAGAGAGAAGAGGAGAGGAGATGAGGTTAAGAGGAGAGAGAAGAGGAGATGAGAGAAGACTAAGAGGAGAGGAGAGATGGGGAGAAAAGAGGAGAATAGAGAAGAGAAGATTAACAGGAGATGAGAGGAGAGGAGAAGAGAAGAGAAGAGAGAAGCAACCTGGAATTAAGGAGAGACTTCCCAACAGTGAGGACAGTGGACCAGTAGAACTGCTTGCCACAAGATTTTTATAACCTTTCACTGCTGGTTGGCAAGTGAACCAATGTAGTTGTTTCCTGAATCCTATGGTTATTAAGTGAATCAAACTACCGTTTTTCACTTTGCTGGTCGTAAACCGACTGGGGTGATCACTACTAGTGACCATATGACCCTCAGGGATGATACTTACTGGTCGCTAAGCCTCCCAATTTTGATCACGTGATCACAGAGACACCAGTGGTCAGGGTGAGGCCTGGTTAAAAACCACGTTTTCCAGCATTGTCCTATCTATCTTTCTATCTATCTATAAGTTGTATCTATCTATCTATCTATCTTTCTATCTATCTATCTATGTATCAGTTGTATCTATCTATCTATCTTTCTATCTATCTATCTATCTATCTATCAGTTGTATCTATCTATCTATCTTTCTATCTATCTATCTATCTATCTTTCTATCTATCTATCTATCTATCAGTTGTATCTATCTATCTATCTATCTATCTTTCTATCTATCTATCTTTCTATCTATCTATCAGTTGTATCTATCTATCTATCTTTCTATCTATCTATCTTTCTATCTATCTATCAGTTGTATCTATCTATCTATCTTTCTATCTATCTATCTATCTATCTATCTATCTATCAGTTGTATCTATCTATCTATCTATCAGTTGTATCTATCTATCTATCTTCCTATCTATCTATCTACCTATCTATCTATCAGTTGTATCTATCTATCTATCTATCTATCAGTTGTATCTATCTATCTATCTTTCTATCTATCTATCTATCTATCTATCTATCTTTCAGTTGTATCTATCTATCTATCTATCTTTCTCTCTTTCTATCTATCTGTTGTATCTATCTATCTATCTTTCTATCTATCTATCTATCTATCTATCTATCAGTTGTATCTATCTATCTATCTTTCTATCTATTTATCTATCAGTTGTATCTATCTTTCTATCTATCTATCTATCTATCTATCTATCTATCTATCACTTGTATCTATCTATCTGTCTATCTATCTTTCTATCTATCTATCTATCTATCTATCTATCTATCTATCTATCTATCAGTTGTATCTATCTATCTATCAGTTGTATCTATCTATTTTTCTATCTATCTATCTATCTATCTATCTATCTATCTATCTATCTATCAGTTGTATCTATCTATCTATCTATCTATCTATCTATCTATCTATCTATCTATCTATCTATCTATCTATCTATCTATCTATTAGATTTGTATGCCGCCCCTCTCCGTAGACTCGGCGCGGCTAGCAACAATAATAAGAAACAACATAAAAACAAATCTAATATTTAAATTACTAAAAGCCCTTATTAAAAACCAATCACCAAATAGTCACTAAAGGAACGGCCGTAAATCGAGGACAATCTGGACTAACCACCCACCTTTACAGTTTGCTGATATTAAGTTTCTTTTTCTCCCTTAGGGGAAGCTGCGGTTTTTTGGGGGGAAAAAAAGGGAATTTTTTTGACCGCAGAATTCTTTTGAGATTTCAGCCCTAATGAAAAGTGGCATCTAATTTGTAAGAATTACATATGGGATTAATTGCTTTTGATTTGCCCACTGCTCAACTCCAACAGCATCAAGAATGACAAAACCAGAGGTACAAATATTGGAGGGCGGGGAGACGTTGATGAGTTAATTAAGCATAAATTAATAAATTATTTGGATGAGACACACCCCCTCCCCAGAACCCAACATTGGGAGGCTGTTAGGAAGTTGAAACCATGTGGACATCAACTCCTTGGAGTGATTGGACAGTTCTGGAAACCGGAAAGAGGGGGAGGGAGGGAGGTCATGACTTAGAACCCCTCCCTTGAAGAGGCTCACCCCCCCCTTGAGGGGTCATGAGTTCGGGGAGGGGGGCAGAATGGCTGCTGAAAGGAGATGCTGGCCACCTCCCTCCCTCCTTCCCTCCCTCCATTTGTTCCTTTCTTTTCTTTCTTTTTCCCTTCCTCTCTCCCTTCTTCCCTCTTTCCCTACCTCCTTCCCTCCATTTCTTTCTTTCTTTCCATCCTTCCTTCCTTCTGTCCCTTCCTTCTTTCCTTCCTTGCTTCTTTCCTTCTTTCCATCCTTCCTTCCTTCTGTCCCTTCCTTCTTTCCTTCCTTCCTTGCTTCTTTCTTTCTTTCCATCCTTCCTTCCTTCTGTCCCTTCTTTCTTACTTTCTTTCCTTCTTTCTTTCCTCAATTCTGGGAACTGAAGTCCACGACTCTTAAAAGAAAGAAAAGAAATGAACAAAAGGAAAAAGAGAGAGGTGGCCAGCATCTCCTTTCAGCAGCCATTCTGCCCTCCCCCAGCTGAACTCCTGACCCCAAAAGGTGGGGTGAGCCCTCTGCAAGGGAGGGGCTCTGAGTCACTGCTTCCGGTTTCCAGAGCTATCCAATCACTTCCTCTTTCAAATACAGTTTGGTGGCTTTGGAGTCCAAAACAACCAAGGAATTCTGGGAGTTGAAGTCCACCTGTCTTAAAGAGATAATGTTTGGAGAGTGTTTCCCAGTGTTTCCCAACCTTGGCCACTTGAAGATATCTGGACTTCAACTCCCAGAATTCCCCAGCCAGCGAATGCATTTGCTGGCTGGGGAATTCTGGGAGTTGAAATCCAGATATCTTCAAGTGGCCAAGGTTGGGAAACACTGCTATAGACAATATATATTGTGTGTCCGAGGGGGCGGGAAGGGAGGAAGGGGATTTTAATTTAAATTTTGCATTCTTTTGAACACTTCAGACTCATTTTCCCAAGCCCCCCAAAATATTTGTTGATGTGAGTCTTTCAGACTTCTCATCCCAAATTAAGACTGATTCAGTCATCTTATTATATCAATCTTAATATCCTTCCTTCCTTCCTCCCTTTCTTTCTTTACGCATAGCATAGCATAGCACAGCACAGCATAGCATAGCATGGCATGGCATAGCGTAGCTGGCTAGAGAATTCTGGGATTTGAAGTCCACAAGTCTTACAGTTGCCAAGTTTGGGAACCACTGCTCTAGAGTTTCAATTTTTTTTTTGCAGTGTGGTGACCAAAACTGGATGCAATACTCTAGGTGTGATGTAAGTAAGGCTTTCTAGAGTGAAATTAGTACCTCCCTAGTCCTAGATTGTATCCCTGTGTTAATGCAACTCAGGATTGTATTGGCCTTTTTGGCTGCTGCTGCCCATTGCTGGCTTTTATTGAGTTGGTTGTCCACCAAGACTCTGAGATCCCTCTCGCACTCGCTGCTATTGATTGTGGTTTTGTTCAGTTTGCATGTATGTCTTTGGTTTTTCTTACCTAGGCGTAGGATTTTACTTTTCTCTGCATTGAATTTCATTTCATTTTATGTCAAGACAAAGTCCTTGTGTGTCCAATCACACCTGGCCAATAAAATTCTATTCTATTCTATTGTTTGGGCCCTGTGTTCAAGTCCGTCAAGATCCATCTGGTTCCTGAGCCTGTCCTCTATACTATTGGCTATTCCCACCACCTTGGTGTTTTCTGCAAATCTGGTTAAACCCCCTTCTTTAACCCAACAGGACCGACACAGACTTCAGAGGAGAATCAGAACTGCAGAAAAAACAATTGCTTCCAACCTGCCTTCCATTGAGGACCTGGATACTGCACGAGTCAGAAAGAGGGCAGTGGAAATATCTATTGACCCCTCGCATCCTGGACACAAACTGTTTCAACTCCTACCCTCAAAACATCGCTACAGAGCACTGCACACCAAGACAACTAGACACAAGGACAGTTTTTTCCCATCGCCATCACTCTGCCAAACAAATAATTCCCTCCACACTGTCAAAGTATTACTAAGTCTGCACTTCTATTTCTACTCGTTTTTTCTCATCATTTCTATCACCCATCTCCTCCCACTTAGGACTGTAACGTGTATCCTTAAGATTTTTATTAGTAATATTGTTTCCTTATTGCTTATTTGTACCCTATGACAATCATTAAGTGTTGTGCCTCATGATTCTAGACAAATGTATCTTTTCTTTTATGTACAATGAGAGCATCTGCACCAAGGACAAATTTCTTGTGTGTCCAATCACACTTGGCCAATAAAGAATTCTATTCTATTCTATTCCCTCATCTAGGTCATTTATGAATATATTAAAAGAGTCCTGGGCCTAGGACGGAACCTGGTGGTACCTGACTGCTTACTTCTCTCCATGTAGACTTTGATCCATTGAGGACTACTCGTTGAGTAGAGGTGCAGGTGACTGAAATGGTTAGCCAAGAACAAAACAGCCTTTCAACTAGAAAAATACCTGACAATGGGTCTGACCCAATACCATAGAACAGCACTCACTAGAGCAAGATTTGAGCAGTTAGATTCTATGGTCAAATATGGACGGTTCCACCAAGCACCATATTTTGAGAGAACATGCATTTGGGGTGCACCAGAAATAGTTGCACATGTGCTACTCAATTGTAAACTATACTCCTCAGTAAGACCTCAGTATTTACAGCCCCTACTTGACAAAATCATACACTGGGACTGTAATAAACAATTATCATATTTTCTTCAGGGTACAAATATATATGTAGTTTCTGGAACCGCTAAGTTTATAGTCAGGGCTGTTCAGATGACAATACGTTTTATAGAACATATTGGGGTGGCATGCAAAGGAGATGAACTCACTTAAGAATATTTTATATCAGTATCTTAGATTTATTTAATATAATCCTTTGCACGAGTTATATTCTCATGTTTTACTACTCAATTTTAGCATATTATACTGCATTTTAACTTATTATATATTCAAATTCCCTCTATTTTAGCCAATTTTATTGTATTTTAACCAATCACAGTTTTATGACGACCGATGTGGTCCTTTTCCTCGCTTTGATAAGGTCGATTGACTAATCAAATAAAGTTGATATTGATTGATTGAGTACAGTTGGTCAGCCAGTTGTTAATCTATCCGGTGGTGTAGCTGTCTATAATGCTAAATCACACTGCCAGACAACGCCGGTGGGTTTTCATTAATTTTTAATTATTCATTGCCGAAGGCGATAATATTTCTATGCAAAATACTCTCTTATATCTCCCCACCCCCAGCCCAGCCCAGCCCCCCAACCCCCTGCCGATCCTCGGTTGCGCCCCCCAACCACCCGTGAAATCACCCCGGGGGCTAGTTCTTTTTGATTTTTTATTTTATTTAAACCTCTCTTTTTTTTTTTTTTTGGCATTTACGCAAAAGGGGGAACAAACCCATTTTTGTGTGCCCTGGCCGACTTCTTCCACTCCCATATCCCCATCGTTGTGGGGTGGGTGGGTGGGTGTGTATGGGGGGTGGCCGCGTAGGGCGATGGGTGGGGGGCACAGGGCTCCCGTCCCTGGGTTGAAAGCCCTTGACATGTGTCACTCCATCTCTGGAGTGAATGCTGAGCATAAGGGGAGGGAGGAAAGGTTGAGAACCCCCCTCCCTCTGTTAGTTCCCCCAAAATCAGGCCCAGCCTCTGGGGCTGGAAGCAGCCAAGTTCGCAGGATGGGGGGGGGCACCTTTGGAAACCGGGGTAATAAATAAATCTTTTTCTCTCTCTCTATACATATATATCTATATATTCCCTCCCTCCCCCTTTTCCCCAGGCCAGTGGTATCTCCCAGCCTGGCATCGGCCACTGGGGGGGGGGGCACCCAGACCCCATCTACACCACCCCAAGCTGCCTCTTGGTTGTGCTCAGAAAAAAAAAAATCCCGCCCATCTGCCTCCCTCTTTCTCCCCCCCCCCTCACCCTTTAACCATGTTAAAGCACATAAAAGAAACCAACATTTGAAATTAAAAAAAAGAGGGGGAGTGGTCTAGCATGTGGCGGGGGGGCAGCGGGGGTGTCAGCAGGGTGGAGGGGGCTTTTTTAAAAAACCCTCCCCAGAAGCCTCTCTTCATCGGATTGATCTCCTGCCTCCAATATATATATATATCTATTTTCCTAACGCTGAGGACTAGTAACTTGATTTCATTTTTCAGCATCGTTTTGCATCAAAACAGCCAGGGGGAGGGCGGCTAGATAACCACAGAATGTGCCAACTGTTAAGCTGGGGGGGTGGGGGCTTCTCCTTCTGAAAACTTTCCTGTTTTGTTTTTTTAAAAGCTGCAATTCACAATTTCACTGCCCATCCCGACACAAACTTCGGACTTGTGAATTTTGCGTCTTGAATTTGAGGGTCTTGCTGCAGGGGACGTTCAAAGCGGTTTGGGTAGGAGGGGGACAGGCATAATTTCTCTAACCCACCTTCTTTCTCTCCCCCCCCCCCCTCCTTCCAATTTCTCTTGCTTTTTTTTTTGCTTTTATGTACAAAAAAAGAAAAAAATTAAGAATAATCCATTCCTCTTGGAAATGAGAAATTTTCCAATGGAAAATCGAAAGCAATTCTCAGAAGTAGATTATTTTTCCCCCCTGTTAAAAACTGTTTCTCCTTTATATATTTGTTTTTTGTTTTGTTTTGTTTTTTCATAACATCACACACAGCCGCACCAAAGAAGACTTGATATGACCGCAAAAAAGAATCACAGGACATAGAAAAAAAATTATTTTTGTTGTTGTTGCTGTTGATCTTTCTCTCTCTCTCTCTCTCTCTTTCTCCTCTTCCCTTCCCTTGAAAGAAAAAATATATATAAATTGCTGCAATATAATAAAATTTCTTTTTTTTCCTTTTTGTCCATTCTTGAAGCTGCAGAGGACTGCTCATGTACTACTCCAAAGCAAATCAAAAAGTAAGAAGAGTCAAAAAAGGAAAAATAAAATGCGAGTGGAAAAAAATAAAAGTAATTTTTATATATGTGTGACCGTTTCGTCGCATCTATTACGAAAAAAATTCCTAAGTTGTTTGGCTGTTCTGTACAAGCACAATTTCTTCCCCAAGTCTTGATTTGAATCAACATTCCTCAACATCTGCAACTTTTAAGACGATGGGCCTCAACTCCCAGAATTGCCTGGCACGAATGCACTCTTTTCGAGATGTACACTCTTATAATCCCTTCCTCTGCAATCTCTCCATTCTTGGAGATAGGAGAATAAAAGAGGCTGGGGAATTCTGGGAGTTGAAGTCCACCCATCTTAAAAGTTGCCGAGGTTGAGAAATGTTACTTTAATTAAAGTAAATTGTTTTCACCCAAAATCCTGAAGGGAAAGAAGGAAAGATAATTTTTCTTCCTTTCTGGGGCGTGTATATAAAAAAACCAATACTTTAAAAAGCGAAATGGAGGGTGTTTCGAACCCTTTGCAGAGGGTATATGTGTGTGTTCTCCCAATTGTTTCCATCCTGTACACTAATGAAAACTGCAAAAGTCCAAAGTTTTGTCAATTTTTCCTTCCATCGACACCCTGGGAACTCTGCCTCCGATTCACACAGAAGATGGAAACAGATCGGATTCTTCTGCTTGTAGGAGAAAAAAATAAATAAAATGAAAAATCCCCTCCTTCCTTCCTTCCTTCCTTCCTTCTCTTTTCAATTCCTTCTCCCTCAAATCCTTCTTTTCTCCCTTCAATCCCTCCATTCCTCCCTCCCTCCTTCCCTCTTTCCTTCCTTCCCTTCCCAAATCCTGACCCGCTTCCTGCTTGCCGAATAAAAGAGATCAGAACCGAAGGACCATCCCTCCTTTTCCCCCCTCCTCCCCACCCTGTATAGGACCGCATGCAAGAGCTAGCTGTTGGGGGACTGGGTTGGGGGGGGGAAGGCAGGAGGTCAGAAGCCCCCTCAGTTGCGCTGCGGGGAGGGGGGGGTAAAACAAACGAGGGCATCGCCACGCGAGTTGGACAAGAAGAAGAAGAAAAGCACACCGTCGGTTTTCCCCCACCCTTTCCCCGTCCGAGTCTTAAAGAAGAAACGCAAAGTAAGGGCGTATCTCGAGGCGTCGGCCCGTCACCCCACCCCCCCAAAAAAGAGTGACCCACGGCTAAGTCCCGGGGGTGGGTGGGCAAGAGGCAGGGGCGCTCCTCCGCTCCAGAGGCAGCTCCGGCGATGCGGTTGCAGAGTTGACGATTGGTTGGTCGGTTAGGTGGAATTCGGGATCCCTTTTGGTTTTTCCCCCGTGGGGGAAATTTAGTTCAGCGCTCTAAAGTCTCTCGCGAGCCGGAATCCAGATATAAGGACCCGAGAGTTCCTCCACGATTCTCTTGATCTTGTGGTAAACCTCTTCGAAGCTCTCTCCTTCTACGATGGCTGGAGGGGAGAGAAGCGCAGACCGTAAAATCACCTGCCTGCAACGCCCTTCCTGCCAACGACTACTCAAGCTTCAACCACAGCAACGCACGAGCACACAACAGATAAAAAACTTTAACTGCTCCAAACTCGCCGACTTTAGCAAAGCCTGAAACTCAATACCGGACTCTGTAATATCATCACAAAACCCCCAAAACTTCAGCCTTAGACTATCCACTGTTGACCTCTCCCGATTCCTTTTTAAAAAAAAATATACTTTATTTATAAATATAAGGGAAAAGGAAAAGGGAAGTAGGGGGGTAGGAAGGGATGAACAGAAAAAAAAAGGAAAGATAAAAGGGGGGATGGAGAAGGGAAATACAAAATCAAGGGGTTCAGGTAAGTGATAAGATTGTACATTGTAGATTATGAATCATAATACATATATTTCTTAATATCATTATTGTGTTTCTTAAACAATGTAAGTAAACAGTAAATAAACTGTATCCTTAGTGTTATCAAAAATTATCTTAAATTTTAATAATAAATCTTACCTCTCGTTTCAATAGTCTATCAATTCCTAATATTCATATGTATCTGTATATATTAGGTAATAGCAAATAAATGAGAATACTGTATTTTATGAATGTAAAAAGTAAAGAGGAAAAGGTACCAGATTTGTAAGAAAAAAAAATTGGTAAAGGGGGGGAGGAAACAAGAATAATGATTTCCCTGTTTTCCAGGTTTGCTGAATACCCTGATAAGTGGTGTCCGGCCCCCCGGTCCTAATGTTTGTTTCTTTTTACTAGTATCGTGCATATAAATACAATTATATCTTTGTACACCACCAAGACGTGCTTGACAAAACAAAACAAATTAAATAAATAAATAAGAGAGGCAGAGCACCATGGGACGAGACAGGAGGGCAGGTGGGGGTTCCACTTAACGCCCTCCGGGATTGTTACGGGTGCGCGCAAGCCCGTCAGTGTGAGATTTTGCTTCTGTGCACGCGCGGCAAGTGAAATCTCGCGCAAGGGTGCTCTCGCGCACGAGATTTCGTCAATTTTCAGCAACTTCTTTGCCTCCACGCAGGCACAGAAGCAAAACAATGCCGAAAATTGGCAAAATATCGCATGCAGGGTAAGTGCATGTGGACTAGAAACTTGGTACGACAGATCTTTTAAAAATAATAATAATAATAATAATAATAGTAATAGTGATGATGATGATGATGATGATAATAATAATAATAATAATAATAATAATAATTCAATTATTCAAATCCAGCATAGTGATCTCATTTGCTGTGTTGTACTGACATAATAATAATAATAATAATAATAATAATAATAATAATAATAATGATAATAATAAAGCTGTGGATTCGAACCTACCTGAAAAGCATTCCGTAAATTCCTGCTCCAGTTTCGTAGCTCTGTCGAAGGCCTTTCGTGCCTGCTCCTCCGTTATCCGCTTGTTAATTTCTCTGCAGGGCGGGTCAAAAAACGGACGTTCGGCACACGAACAAGCTCCCAAGGCCCCACAGGCTGCCTCGTTTGTTTCAACCCTCAGCACATGGGCAGAGAGCCCCGCTGGGATTCCTCCTCCTCCTAACGTGCTGAACCTGCTCAGCGTCCAAGAGAAACTGCCTGCAGCAGTGATGGCGAGCCTTTTTTGGTCCGTGTGCCAAAAGTGTGTGTGGCTGCTAGCACGTGCACACCTGCCCACACCCATTCCCTCCCCCCTATGCAAGCACACCCCCTCCCTGTACTGCCCCTGCACAAGCACACAATCCCCCCATCCGTGTGCATGCGCACAGGTCTCACTGAAGCCTGGGATGGTGAAAAAAACTGGATAAACGGGCAAACCAGAAGTTGGAAAAATGCACTTCCGGCATGCCCATTGTACTGTTTTTTGAAGCTTCCTGAAGGCTCCGGAGTGCAAAAAGCAGCACAACGACAAACCGGAAGTCAGTTTTTCCAAACTTACGTTTTGCCTGTTGGTGGTTTTTTTACACTGGGGCTTCAGGAAACTTCCTTGAAGCTTCTCAGAAGGTAAAAAAATCAGCACAATGACAAACCAGAAGTCTGTTTTTCCAAACTTCCGGTTTGCCTGTTGGGCTGTTTTTTGCACTCTGAGGCTTCAGGAAGCTTCCTTGAAGCCTCCGGAGGGCGAAAGGGCCTTCCCCAAGGCCAAAAACTAGCTGACTGGCATATACATGTGTGCTGGAGCCTAGGGCAGCACCTCACGTGCCCTCTGATGTGGCCCCACATGACACCTGTGGCATATGTTCTCCATCACGGGCCTAGAGGGATAGACTCCTCTCGATTATGGAAGCTCCAGGTGGTTGAGGATGATGGGAAGGGTGGTCTCACCCATTTACGGTTAGGGAAGGGAACTGCCAATGAAGGGAGTTTCTATCCCTGAGCTGATGGTCACTTGGACCGTTCTCTTTAATGGAGAAAGGACGCGAGTTTCTTCACTGATCGAGACCAAGGAGGCACAATCTGAGGTTAGTTGGGGGAAAGGTTAGAAGTAACGTGAGAATATATTATTTTAGTGAAAGAGGAGTAGATGTTTGGAACAAATTTCCAGCAGACATGGTTGGTCAATCCATGGGAACTGAATTTAAACATGCCTGGGATAAACACATAGCCATCCTAAGATAAAATATAGGAAATAATACAAGGGCAGACTAGATGGACCATGAGTTCTTTTTCTGCCGTCAATCTTCTATGTTTCTACCTAGCCTGCACATCCCTGACTGCCCCTAAACATGGAAGCTCCATCTCCCCAAACTCCTTCTAGCCAAGGGTGGAGCAAACTGCTGGCTTTCCTGGATCTTGTGTTGGGGAGTTCCACAGCACGATCCGCCTCCATCGACGAAAATTCCTTCCAGCCAAGAGTGGAGCCAGGGCAAACTCCTGGCTATCCTGGTCTTGTGGCAGGGAGTTCCACGTCTCTCTTCCGCCCATCAGACCCCCCTCCACACAAGATTGGGGAAGAAGGACAAGGCTCTCCCGCTAGCCCCTAAACCCCCCACCCGCCCCACGTGGGACCCCCTCTACTCACAAAACATTCTCGAGGGAGCGTGGTCGGATGAAAATGGCGATGGGGTGAAGCTGAGCGGCTTGAAGCCTCCGGACGGCATTGGCGGAAACGTCCAAAATGCAGTGCTTGCCCTGGAAGAGGTGGGGAAGAGGACGATGGGTTCAGGAATCCCACCCACCCCAAGAGAGCACATACGGGATGGTTTGCGTTGGTCTATATACGGAGATGCCTCTCGTTTGTCGCCTATGTAGCAACTCCCATTCTCAGCCAGTTGGGGTGGTTGGGAACGGAGTCCCCCCTCCCAAATGATGGATTACGATTGGAGGGGGGAATGACCCTGAAAAGCCTCCCTCAATTTTGGACTCTCTCCTTCTCTCTCTGTCCCTCTCTCTCTCTCTCTCCAGCTCCCTTTTTCTCCATTTCTCACTCATTCTAGTTCCCTCTCTCTCTGTCTTCCCTCTTTCCACCTCTCTTTTTCTCTCCCTCTTTCTCTTTCTCCTTCTCTCTCCCTCTCTTTTTCTTTCTCCTTCTCCATCTTTCTCTCTCTCTCCCTCTCTTCCCTTTTTCTCTTTCTAACTCCTCTCTTTTTCTCTCCCTTTCTCTACCTCTCTATTTTTCTCTTTCTCTCTCCTTCTCTCTTTCTCTCCAACTCTCATTCTCTCTCTCCTTCCCATTCACTCTCTTTCTCTCACTCTCTACACCTCTCTTTTTCTCCCTTTCATTCTCATTCTCTCTGTCCTCTCTTTTTCTCTCTCTTTCTATCCCTCTCTTTTTCTTTCCCTATCTCCCTCTCTCTCTCTCCATCTTTCTCTCTGCCTCCTTCTTTGTCTCTTTCCCACCTTTTTCTCTCTCCTTCTCTCTCACTCCCCTCTCATTTTTTCTCTCCCTCTCTCCCTCTCTCCCTCTACTTCTCTATTTTTCTCTTGCTTTCTCTCTCCCCATCTCTTTCTATCCTCTCTCTCCTTCCCACCCTCTTCCACCTCTTTCTCTTTCTACTTCCTTCTCTCTTGCCATCTTTCTCTCCCTTTCTCTCTCATTCTCCCTCCTCTTTCTCCTTCCCACTTTCTGTCCCTCTCTTTCTTCCTCTTTTTCTTTTTCTATATCCTTCTGTCTTCCCCATCTTTCTCTCCTTCTTTCTCTCCCTTTCTCTCATTCTCTCCCTCCCTCCCTCTGTCCCTCTCTCTCCATCTCTCTTTTTCTCTCTTCTCTCTTTCTCTCCCCCTCTCTATCTGTTTTTCTCTCTCTATCTGTTTCTTTCTCTCCATCTCTCATTCTCTCTCTCCTTCCCACCCTCTGTCCCTCTCTTTCCACCTCCTTTTTCTCTTTCTACCTCATTTTCTCTCCATCTTTCTCCCCCTTTCCCTCTCATTTCCCTCCCTCCCTCTGTCCCCATCTCTTTTTTTCTCTTTTCTCTCTGTTTCTCTCCCAATTTCTCTTTCTCTCCCTCCCTCTTTTCCCCTCCCTCTCTCCTTCTCGCACCACCTGCAGATGATTCCGCTTGCTCGTCTCCACGTCCTGCCACTTACCTGCTCAGCCACCTCCCGTACGGATTGGACGCTGGTCCCATAAAGGTGACTGTTGTACTGTCCAGCCTCAATGAATTTGTGGCTTTGAATGTCCTTCTCCATCTTCTCCCGTGAAGCCACAAAGTGGTAATCCCGGCCATCCACCTCGTATTCCCGTTTCGGCCGCGTTGTGTCTGCCAGGGAGATTTTACGTAACTCCCTTCCAGCAGAGGTCGGAGGAAACCTTTTTCCGTAGGAGTACCCCTGCGCTCCCACACCCTCCCACCAAATCCATCTCCCCAGATCCGGCAATCCAAACCCCATAACACCCCTCAGCAGCGGAAGTGGGGACCCTTCTGTTGTGGACTCACGTGGGACGCAAGATCCAAATTTGTCTGGAAATTCAGAGAGGAGGTCATCGTTGACTCGGTCCTTGGTGGGCCCCAAAATAATGATCGGGCGGGCATAATGAACTGGAACGAAAGGCGGAGAAGTTTAAAAAGGGGGAAGGGGTGTCATGATGGGAAAGCGACAGGAGGAGAGGGACGCGAAAACCCAAGGAAGGACCTCGAAACCTGAAACCACTGAGACAGACGGTGTGCAAATTTAGATATGAATGTTGTACAAATGTCCGGATGTTGTGCAAATGTAGATAGGGTACGAATGTCGTGAAAATGTCTGAATGTTGTGTAGATAGGATACGAATGTTGTACAAATGTCCGAATGTTGTGCAAATGTAGATAGGGTACAAATGTCATGAAAATGTCTGAATGTTGTGTAGATAGGATACGAATGTTGTACAAATGTCTGAATGTTGTGCAAATGTAGATAGGGTACGAATGTCGTGAAAATGTCTGAATGTTGTGTAGATAGGATACGAATGTTGTACAAATGTCCGAATGTTGTGCAAATGTAGATAGGGTACAAATGTCATGAAAATGTCTGAATGTTGTGTAGATAGGATACGAATGTTGTACAAATGTCTGAATGTTGTGCAAATGTAGATTGGGTACGAATGTCGTGAAAATGTCTGAATGTTGTGTAGATAGGATACGAATGTTGTACAAATGTCCGAATGTTGTGCAAATGTAGATAGGGTACAAATGTCATGAAAATGTCTGAATGTTGTGTAGATAGGATACGAATGTTGTACAAATGTCCGAATGTTGTGCAAATGTAGATAGGGTACAAATGTCATGAAAATGTCTGAATGTTGTGTAGATAGGATACGAATGTTGTACAAATGTCTGAATGTTGTGCAAATGTAGATAGGGTACGAATGTCGTGAAAATGTCTGAATGTTGTGTAGATAGGATACGAATGTTGTACAAATGTCCGAATGTCGTGAAAATGTTCGAATGTCATGCAAATGTAGATAGGGTTCGAATGTTGTATAAATGTTCGAATATCGTGCAAATGTGGATAGAGTATGACCACTTTTGTAGACTTAACGACTGCAGCTATATCCCTGTGGTCATATGATCAAAATTAGACGGCTGGCCACTGACTCGTTTATGACAGGGAGGGTCACTTTTTTGCAACCTCCCGATGAGCAAACTCAGTGGAGGGACGCCAGGTTCACTTAACAACTATATGACTCAGTTAACGACTGGGCCAAGAAAGGTTGGAAGACGGAAAAGGATTTTGTGTGTGTGTGTGTTTCCCTCACCTTCCATTTGCACAACGGTTTCGTAGCTCAACACGGCGTCTTCTCGACCTGCAGAAGAAATGTAGGGAACGCAGTCAAATTATCTTCTTTGGAAGGATTCTGCCTGGGTGCTGCGCCTTGCACCAGCAGGAAGAGAGGAGGAGGAGGAGGAGGTGGAGGAGAGAGGGAGGAAGAGAAGAGGAGGAGGAGGAAGATAGGAGGAAGCATAGAAACAGAAACATAGAAGACTGAGGGCAGAAAAAGATCTCATGGTCCATCTAGTCTGCCCTTATACTAGGATCTTAGGATGGATCTATGTTTCTCCCAGGCATGTTTAAATTCAGTTACTGTGGATTTACCAAACATGTCTCCTGGAAGTTTGTTCCAAGGATCTACTACTCTTTTGATTTTTCCCCAAACTAACTTCAGATTGTGTCCCCTTGTTCTTGTGTTCACTTTCCTATTAAAAACACTTCTTTCCTGAACCTTATTTAACCCTTTAACGTATTTAAATGTTTCGATCATGTCCCCCCTTTCCCTTCTGTCCTCCAGACTATACAGATTGAGTTCATGAAGTCTTTCCTGATACGTTTTATGCTTAAGACCTTCCACCATTCTTGTAGCCCATCTTTGGACCCTTTCAATTTTATCCATCTCTTTTTGTAGGTGAGGTCTCCAGAACAGTATTATTCCAAATGGGGTCTCACCAGCGCTCTATATAGCGGGATCACAATCTCCCTCTTCCTGCTTGTTATACCTCTAGCTATGCAGCCAAGCATCCTACTTGCTTTTCCTACCGCCCGACCACACTGCTCACCCATTTTGAGACTGTCAGAAATCACCACCCCTAAATCCTTCTCTTCTGAAGTTTTTGCTAACGCAGAACTGCCAATACAATACTCAGATTTTCCCCAAGTGCATTATTTTACATTTGGAAACATTAAACTGCAGTTTCCATTGCTTAGACCATTTATCTAGTAAAGCTAAATCATTTACCATATTACAGACGCCTCCAGGAATATCAACCCTATTGCACACTTTAGAGTCATCGGCAAATAGGCAAACCTTCCTTACCAAACCTTCCCCTATGTCACTCACAAAGATATTAAAAGGAATAGGACCCAGAACAGACCCTTGTGGCACACCGCTTGTAACCTGACTCTGCTCAGAATACTCACCATTAACAATAACTCTCTGATGTCTACGCTTCAGCCAGCTGCAAATCCACTGAACTATCCAGGGATTAAGTCCAATCTTCACTAATTTATCTATCAGCTCTTTATGTGGAACCATATCAAAGGCTTTGCTGAAGTCCAGATAGGCAATATTCATGGCACCACCTTCATCCAACATCTTTGTGACTTAGTCAAAGAAATCAATGAGATTAGTTTGACATGATTTGCCTTCAGTAAAGCCATTCTGGTTTGGGTCCAATAAGTTATTGTTTTTTAGTTGCTGATTTATCCTCTTTTTGAGTAGAGTCTCCATCATTTTAACTATAACTCATGTCAAGCTAACTGGCCTGTAGTTACCAGCTTCTTCTCTACTGCCCTTCTTGTGGATAGGCACAACACTGGCCATTCTCCAATCCTCAGGAACATCTCCTGTTAACAGGGATTGGTTAAACAAATCAGTCAGGGGGGTAGCAATGACAAAACTGAGTTCTTTAAGAACTCTGGGGTGGATGCCATCTGGACCCATTGCCTTATTTATCTTTAATCATTGAAGTTCTTCTAAGACATCAGCTTCTAAGATCAATGGAGCTGAATCCGTACAGCTGGAAGCAATGCTATATCCCTCTATAGTATTATATTGTAAGGTGTCTTTTGAAAACTGAACAGAAGCAGCTGTTGAAATGGTCAGCGATCTCCTTATTCTCATCAATGCATGTATTATTCCCGGTACTAAGCTTTGTGATGCTGCAGTTTTTCTTCTTCCTATCACTAATATATCTGAAGAAGGTTTTATCCCCCTTCTTTACAGATGTGGCAATTTCTTCCTCTTTTGAGGCTTTAGCAGCATATATTATCTGTTTCGCCTCCTTCTGTCTCATTTTATACACCTCTCTATCAGCTATACTTCCAGACTCTTTATACCTCCTATAGGCAGCCTTTTTTTCATTGACTATAGCTCTTACATCATTGCTAAAGAGGAGGAGGAGGAAAAAGAGGAGGAAGAGAGGAGGAGGAGGAGAGGCGAAAGAGAAGTGGAGAGGGAGAAAGATGAAGAGGAAGAAGTGGAGGAGGAAGAGAGGACGGGAGGAAGAGGAGGAGGAAAGGAAAAGAGGAGGAAGAGGAGAAGAGGAGGGAAGAAAGAGAGGAGGAGGAGGAGTGAGAGGAGGAGGAGGAGGAAGAGGGGAGGAGAGGGAGAAGAAGCAGGAAGAGGCAGAGAAGTTGGAGGAGGAAGAGGAGGAAGAGGAGGAAGAGGAGGAGGGGAGGAGAAGGAAAGAGAGGAGGAGGAAGAAGAGGAGGAGGAGGAGGAAGAGGGGAGGAGAGGGAGAAGAAGCAGGAAGAGAAGGGGAGAAGAGGAGGAGAAGTGAGAGGAGGAGGAAGAAAAGGAGGAGTGGAAGAAGGGGGAGGACCAGGGACAGCGGGGAGAAACAGAGTACAAGCAGGGAAGGGGATAGATGGAACGGGGGGGAAGCTCAGAGACCAACACCCACCTTGAGAGCCTGATCCAGGGCCCCGATCCTGGAGGAGGAAGGAAGGAAGAGAAAAATAAGGAAGAGAAAGAGGAGCATAGAGAAAGAGAGAGGAACGGACGTGTGGAGGCACCTCTGTTTCTATGACGGAGCTGGGTGGTGGTGGTGGGTCCATGTTTGTGGTCACTGGAGGGACATTCCTCCTTAAAACATGCGTGGGAATCTTCTTCCCCATCCTCCACATGTGGACAAAGGCCACCACTCTGTCCGGGAGGATCCACAGGTCCGTAGGATCCCGCTTGGATGTGCTTGCTCCTTGGACACTGAAGTGTCATGCCGGTACGGGTGTGCTGCGCATCCCAGCATGTTTTTGCTTCTGCGCATATACAGGGAGCTAAATCTCTGAAGGAGACGCGCACACACACAACATTTTGGTGTGGGGTTTTTTTGCTTCCGCGCATGCACAAAAGCAAAAAAAAATATCACTGGAATGTCACACATGCACAGAAATGTCAGAGCAAGATTTTTTTTTCCATGCTGCAGAAGAACGTCTTTTAGGCCAATTCAGAGCAGATCCCTCTACACACACACACACCACACAAAAAGCACAGACATTGTAGCCATATAGGAGCTCGGTTCCCCGGCCTCATCCCCTTGGTGGACTTCCACTCCCAGAATTCCCCAGTCGGCAACCCAGCAAACCGATGATGGGTGTTATAGGGGGCCCTTGATTTATGGTGACAGCTGGGACCAGGATCTCCACATTGCTTAGTGACAATAATCCTTGAAGCCCCATCTGAGGTTCTTAACTGAATCACGGGGGGTCGTTAGGCAAGAACCTCCTTTAACCAATGTCTGCATTGGTTGCCAATCAATTTCCGGTCACAATTCAAAGTGTTGGTTATGACCTATAAAGCCCTTCATGGCATCGGGCCAGAATATCTCCGGGACCGTCTTCTGCCGCACGAATCCCAGCCACCGGTTAGGTCCCACAGAGTGGGTCTTCTCCGGGTCCTGTCAACTAAACAATGTCGTCTGGCGGGACCCAGGGGAAGAGCCTTCTGTGTGGCGGCCCTGACTCTCTGGAACCAACTCCCCCCAGATATCAGAGTTGCCCCCACCCTCCTTGCCTTTCGCAAGCTCCTTAAAACCCACCTCTGTCGTCAGGCATGGGGAAATTGAGATATTCCCTTCCCCCTAGGCTTACAAAATTTATGCATGGTATGTTTGTATGTATGTATGATTTGTTTCTTAAATTGGGGTTTTTAAACTACTTTTAATATTAGATTTGTTTATATTGTTTTTTACTGTTGTTAGCCGCCCCGAGTCTACGGAGAGGGCCGGCATACAAATCTAATTAATAAATGAATGAATGAATGAATGAACGAATGAACAAACAAACAAACAAACAAACAAATAATAAACAAACAAATAATAAACAAACAAACAAACAAACCTCCTGTCAGCTTTGCTAGGTTGGAAGGAAGGAAGGAATACAACATTTCCTACTGTCTTCCCCAGTGTTTTGCAACCAGGCAGCAGGGAAGTAAGTGGCTGATGCACAGGAGTGTGTGAGTGGCAGGGGAGATGTGACAAGGATACACAAGGTGTCAAAGGAAGTGAGGGAGGCAGGGGGGCAGAGGGAGGGTCTTGTGAAGGTGTAAGGATATGGTGAAACTTGGGAAGGGTGCATGGGTAGTGGAGAGGTGCAGCAACGCTCAGGGAGAGTGCATGAGTGTGCAAGAGAGGCGTGATGAGGCCCAGGGAAGGTGTGTTAGGGTGTACAAGAAGTTAAGGCATTTGCAAACATTGAGGGTTGGGTGGGGAAAAACTAACGTGAATGATTTGCAACATTTCCTACTGTCTTCCCCAGTGATTTTGTGGGGAAGCCTGCAGGAAGAATCTCCCCAATGGCAATCGTGGAATTATGGGGGGGGGGGGGGGCTGCAACCGGTTGTAAGTGCAATACAGCTGCCGAGTGCCCAGATCGTAATCATGGGACTTCCTAACGTAACTCCAAAAGGTCCCTGGACAAACGGTCATAACTCAAGAACCGCCTGGAATCAGATCGGGTTTGGCCAGATTCCAAGGCTTGTCCATAATTCCAAATTGTCTCTCAGTCTTCCACTCTTGGCAAACACCCCCTCCTCAGAATTACATTGGGGTCCTGAACACCGTCCTTTTGGAGGCCTGGGATGGCTCACCTTTGCTTTTAACCGCGTCCACTCTCGTCGCTCGACCCTGCGGAAAGAAAAGGAATATCAGCTGGGGAGCCCCCAAGGCCTTCCTTCTCCGACCCCCAACAATTGCTAAAGCCTCGATACCGTCTCTGACAGCCCCACCATTAAAAACCATCCCCAAACATCATGAGACCCCCCCCCCAAATCGCACTGCTAAGAACTGAGCATTGGATGAGGCTGCGCACCCACCTTACAAAATCTAGCGCAGAGATTTGAAGCATATCGATTCAGAGCGGTTGCAAACCGCCAAAAATCTTTGCAGGGGATTTCAACGGCCGCCTGCAAGACATTTGCGCGACCAAGCAAGGCCACTAAAACAGGTTCCAAGCCCGGATAATTTGGCCACAGTTGAACCCGAACTTTAATGCGCGGGGGCTGCAGCGTGTATCGCTGTGTCTCCTGACACCCTGCTTTTCAGAGTCATAGTAGATACATAGTACAAAGATACATAGTAGATCCATAGTAGATCCAATAGCAAGTTCCTACCGATACAGTCAATGCCATCGTACCGCCCAGTGAAAATGGAGCTGAGTGCGTGGAAGCAAAAATATCACACACGTGCACAAATACCCTCATGTGATTTTGTTTCCTGAGCATGAGAGTGAGAGACCCAAACCCAAAATCTCGCTCGGACAAATGTGCACAAATGCCAGAGAGCTGGAACTGCATGCACAGTCCATTGATAGCAGTGGGAGCAGCAACACCCCCCTGCTGCCCTCCTCCTCCTCCTCCGAGACCCCTCTCCCTTACCGCCTCTTGCTGGGGATGAAGCCCAGTTCATCGCTGTCGCCATCTGGATGGACGCGCCGCGCCTGCCACCATTCCTCGTCGGACGCGTCGATGACGTGAAGGACGTCGCCGAAGTGAAAACTCAGCGCTTGGCTCAAGAAGCCGCAATCCTTGGTCTTGTCGTAGTCAAAGAGGGCCCTGTTCAATAGGGGGGTGGGCGGGGGTGCAACAGGCGAAAATGTCAGGAATAGTTTGGGGTTTTTTAAAAATTTATTTTAGCTTAGTTTGGTTTGTACAGTAGTTTAGTTTATGATATTTAATTTAATTTTGTTGTTTTTATTATTGTTTTTATTCCATTGTATTTCTTTCTTTTTAAACATTTTTACAAATAGCACAAGTCAGTGAACAAAACTAACAGACTTTCTTCCTTCTTGCTCCTCCTCCACCAAAACAGCGCTGTGAGTTGGTTGGGCTCAGAGTGAGAGACCTAAACTTCTTGTCTAAAGTGGGACTAGAACTCACCGTCTCCTGATGATTGGCTCAAGGTAACCCACCTGTCTTTCATGCCTAAGGAAGAACTAGAACTCCCCGCTTCCTGGTGTCTATCCGGGTGCCTTCACCCCTAGACCAAACTGGCTTTCAAAAACAAATGATATTTGTTTTAAAAGAACATTGTCAATGTATTTATTCCATTGATATGCCAGCCGCCTCACCATGAAACGACTTTTAAGGTGCGGGGAGACTTCGAGGTAGACCCTAACTCAGTCCGTGATATTTTGGCCTTGTCTGTGGGCAGAGTTTTGCAAATGCGGGAATAGCCCCACCAATTAGCCACAGTTCACAAGTATATTTAATTGAGGCTTCCATGAAAAAACACTGCAGCAGACTTTCTTGTAAAAAAAGTATACTTTACTTATCTCCTTAGCAAAATGTTTCCCTAAATAAACTCTTTAACTACTATAACAAACCACCCACAATACTATCATTCAACTACCATTACATCCACCACTGCAGCCACCCACAAACCACTAACCACTAACCACACCCATGCAAGGGTGTTATTTCTTTTATATAGGTTACAGCCAGTCAGGTTGCAGTACAGATAGTAAACCCATGATTACATACTGATTATGGCTTACATCAGCCTTTCTTATGCCAACAGACGAATTTTTTTTAAAAAAAAAATCATAAAAACATTTGCTTAGCGACAAAATTTCTGTCCTCGCCCATATTGTGGTCATAACTCAAGGACTATCTGTAAACCGGATATTTTCTCTAGCCATTCCTTTCCCTTTATCTCAGCAAGTTCCAAACAATCTTGGCCAACTTCAAAAACTAACCAGGATGAAAGGATGAAACACCACCAGGAAAGCTCATGGGCTATTAAAAAAAATAACAGTCACACCATCCTGGTGGTTTTTTTTTCTTTTTTGGACAGCCCTGGACTCAGAGATGGAGGTCCAAAGAGCTGGAGGCTCACCGGATGTAGAAGCCCCTTTTGGGGTTACTCCGAAGTGATGCGGTTCCTGAACCCAAACTGCTGTTCATCAACTGTTCCCGGAGATCATGGATCTTGGCTTCAAAGCGGCTGTATTCTAGAATGGGGAAGAGATTTAAGAAGAAGGACTTCAACTCCCAGAATTCAACCGTGGGAACTTTTAAGAGGTGAAGATTTCAATTCCCAGAATTCAATTGTGGGAAATTTTAAGAGGTGAGGATTTCAACTCCCAGAATTCAACCGTGGGAGCTTTTAAGAGGTGAGGATTTCAACTCCCAGAATTCAATTGTGGGAAATTTTAAGAGGTGAGGATTTCAATTCCCAGAATTCAACCGTGGGAGCTTTTAAGAGGTGAGGATTTCAACTCCCAGAATTCAATTGTGGGAACTTTTAAGAGGTGAGGATTTCAACTCCCAGAATTCAACCGTGGGAACTTTTAAGAGGTGAGGATTTCAACTCCCAGAATTCAATCGTGGGAATTTTTAAGAGGTGAGGATTTCAACTCCCAGAATTCAACCGTGGGAACTTTTAAGAGGTGAGGATTTCAACTCCCAGAATTCAATCGTGGGAATTTTTAAGAGGTGAGGATTTCAACTCCCAGAATTCAACCGTGGGAACTTTTAAGAGGTGAGGATTTCAACTCCCAGAATTCAACCGTGGGAACTTTTAAGAGGTGAGGATTTCAACTCCCAGAATTCAACCGTGGGAATTTTTAAGAGGTGAGGATTTTAACTCCCAGAATTCAATTGTGGGAAATTTTAAGAGGTGAGGATTTCAACTCCCAGAATTCAATTGTGGGAAATTTTAAGAGGTGAGGATTTCAACTCCCAGAATTCAACCGTGGGAACTCTTAAGAGGTGAGGATTTCAACTCCCAGAATTCAATTGTGGGAAATTTTAAGAGGTGAAGACTTCAACTCCCAGAATTCCCCAGTGAGCAGGTGGGTCTATCTCCTTCCCCCAAAATCTTACCATCTGGCTTATACTGGGCAATAATGGTGACCGTCTGTCCGGCGTTTTTCAGAGCGATGGCAGCTTGTTCGTGAGTAGCGTTCCTGAGATCCACGCCGTTGACCTGTTGGGAGAGGTTAGTAACCAATCAGAACAGAGCTTTGAAAGGACTTTGGAGCAGGATTCACTATTCCAGACAGGCGGCTGTCGAGTCCCTTTTTAACAATATCCAGTGATGGAGCACCCACAATTGTGGGGGCAATAGGCTGGCTCTGTTACAAAGTGCTATTGCTAACATGTTGTAAGCCACCCTGAGTCTGAGGAGAAGGGCGGCATAAAAATTGAATGAATGAATTGAATGAACTTCTGGTGGCAAGGAGTTCCACTGGTTAATCTTTTTTTGTAACGTGAGGCAGAATATTCCAGGTGTGGCCTTATTAAGGCTTTATGAAGTGGTACTAATCCTTCATTTGATTTTGATTCTACACCTGTCTTTATACAACCAAGAATTGTATTTGTTTTTTTGGCTGTTGCCGGACACTGCTGGTTATGATAAGCACCATTATGAATAGAAATATAAATGTAAATGTAATAAATATAAATCAGTACAATAAGCAGTATGATAAATATAATAACTATGTATATTATAATAAGCAATATAATAAGGACCATAATATAGAGTCCCTAGGAAATTGGATGGCATACAATCTTAAATAAATAAATAAATAAAACAAGTAAATAAATAAATGGCAATATATTATCTTCAGTGTAATAAGCAGAATAATAAATATTATTTATTATTTAGATTTCTGTGCTAAATAATAGAAATTATATTATAATATTATATTATAATAAACATATATTTTTAATACAATAAGCAGTATAATAAATATAATAATTATCTATAGTATAAAAAGGAGTGTAATAAATAGCAGTATATTATCTATAGCATAATAAGTAATATAACCTGTTAAATTTATTTATTTATTTATTTATCTATTTATTTTTGGATGTATATGATTCCCCTCTCCGGCATATACATATATTGTAATAAATATTATAATATAACAAGCAATGTAAGGAGTATAATCAGCAGCATAATAACTACAATAATAAATACATAAATCACCAGGGTGATTCGACACAAAAATATGTAACCCTTCCCTGGTGCAGAGCTGAAGGGATTGGATACTGTAGCCTAGAGAATAATTCTCTGCCTTACAAGGCAAAGGTTGCAGGTTCAAGTCCCAGTGGGTATGGCTAGCTGATGAAGCCAAAATAAGGCCGAAATAGATCTATCTTGGTCTCCCTTAATTTTCAAATTCAGCAAAAAAATCATATATATGTGTGTGTGTGTATATATATATATATATATATATATATATATATATATATATATATATATATTAGAATAGAACGGAATAACAAAATTGGAAGGGACCTTGGGGGTCTTCTAGTTCAACCCCCAGCTCAGGCAACACACGCTACACCACTTCAGACAAATGGTGGTCCAAGATCTTCCTAAAAACGTCCAGCATTCACAACTTCTGGTGGAAGGTAGTTCCACTGGTTTGTCTTCACTGTCAGGAAATTTCTCCTTAGATCTAGGTTGCTTTTCCTCTTGCTTACTATAAAAAGCCCTGTAATCATCCCCACACGCAGCCTAACGCCCATTATACTGCATATCAGCATCCCCCCACCCCCGGTCCGTCCCTTGGGATGGGGGAGGGTCTTACTGAGAGGATCTGGTCCCCTTTCCGAAGCTCTCCGCTGAGGTCAGCTGGTCCTCCGGCCAGGATAAAGGAGATGAAAATGCCCTCGCCGTCTTCACCGCCCACAATGTTGAACCCCAGCCCTGTCGAGCCACGGTGGATGACGATGCGTCGCGGTTCCCTGGAGGGAGAGGAAAGAGGAGGGTGTGAAGCGGAGGGTGTGCCCCGGGCAGTCATCCAATCCAGGGGTAGACAAAGTTGTCTCTTCTATGACATGTGGACTTCGACTCCCAGAATTCCTGAGTTAGCATGGCTGGCTCAGGAATTCTGGGAGTTGAATCCACAAGTCATAGAAGAGCCAACTTGGCCTACCCCTGATCTAGTCCAATCCACTCCCAACCCTGGCCGGAATTGAAGTCCACCTATCTTCAAGCGGCCACATGTGAAACGGCTTCAACTTCTTCTGGTTGTCTAATCCGATTCCTTCCTTCATAACTCGGTCAGATCATTAAATTCAAAGTGTTGGTTATGACCTACAAAGCCCTACCAGATTACTTTTTGGACCGTCTTCTGCCTCATGTATCCCAGTGTCCGGTCAGGTCCCACAGAATTGGCCTTCTCCAGGTCCCACCAGCCAGACAATGTGGCCTGACAGGGCCTAAAGGAAGAGCCTTCTCTGTGGTGACCCCAGCCCTCTGGAATGAACTCCCTCTGGAGATATGCACCACCATCTCCCTCCTGGCCTTTTGCAAAGCTTTGAAGACCCAACTCTCCCAGTGGACATGGGGACCTTGAGTTACGAGGTTGTCCCCAGCCGACATGAATGGCTATATTGAGTGAACGTGGATGATTGTGGAAGAGCTTTTTATATTTTTGCTAATTTTGCATATGTTTTAAACAATTAGATTTCTCGTGTATATTGTTGTATTTACAATGTGGTACGCCGCCCAGAGTCGTTTCAAAAACGGCGGCGTAGAAATCAAACAAACAAATAGATAGGTAAGTAGGTAGATACTCGGATCTCTGCTTGGTCTCCTTTTCCAGACTAAACAATTGGGGTGGCTGATAATACAAAAAAACGTAACACTCTCTTGGGTATTTAATTTAATTTTATACTACTTCTATGCCACCCAACCCCGTAGGACACAGGGAGGCTTACAACAATACAAAAACCAATACAATAGTACAATAATAAAAAGAAGTCGAACAGTAACAGTAAATAAAAACCCATTATGACCCTAACAAACCCATTATTGCTGTGGTTGGCTCTGGGCCAGCTCCTGCCCCAAGGACTGTGGGGGAGGATGTGGGGGAGTCCTCCCATTGTCAGAGGCCAGTTTTACTGCCAACTGTTTCTGATAGTGAAGCGTCTGAAGCAGATAGTGAAAGTGAGGTGGGATCCTCAGAGGGGGTAATGGCAGTCGGCAGACAACCCATTAGGTAGTCGCCCCATGAGAGATTCATCATCGTTATCCTCACTGGATTCAGAAGGAGAGACATTCAATGATGTGCGCAAGCGCAGGGCAATGTCACGGAAAGAGCAGCTGCGTAAATACTACAGGAAATAAGGTAGTTCCCCTGTGACTGGGTATAATTAGACTAATTGGGGCTGCTGTTAAATAGTCAGTGTTCTGGCCTCTGGGTGTGGAAGTTTATCTGTTAGGTAAAGGAGGACATGTATTTGGTGAAGGACGTGCAGAGGTTGTTGGGGATTGTGAACTATTATTGCATGTTCATCCCAGGTTTTGCCGATCTGACCACGCCTCTCACCTGCTTGTTGCAGAAACACGTGCCATTTCAATGGGGTGAGAGGGAGCAGAAGGCCTTTGTGGCTCTCAAGGACACTTTCATGAAAGAACCCCTGCTGCAGCATCTGATGTTGCTGTCAGTGCTGTGCTTCTACAGACCCATCCAGAAGGTGGTGCCCTGTTTCCGTGTGTCTACCACTCCCCAAAGCTCATGTCCTCGGAGCAGAACTATACGATTTGGGAGAAATAATTGTTGGCGGTCAAGTCTGCGTTTGAAACGTGAAGACATCATCTCAAGGAAGCTCAGCACCAGGTGGAGGTCCATACAGACCATAGGAATCTGGAGTTTCTGCAAACACCCCAAAAGTTGAACCAACGACAGATACATTGGTTGTTCTTCCTTGCGAGGTTCAACTTTCAGATCCAGTACACGCCGAGCTTCCCAAAACCCAGAGCGGACACTTTATCTCGGAAACCTGAGCATCCCAAAGAACTGGCCCCGTTACAAACGATCCTGCCCACGGAAGCTTTGGCTGCTACCCATGACCCCATTGATTTGCGGAGGCGTATTCGTGAGATGCAGCCGGGAAATGGTTTTATGGCACAGTGGGTACAGGAGATGGTGCCCAATTCTCCCTGGACATTTGTGGATGGAATGCTCCGGTACTGGGGGCAGTTGTATGTACTAGCAGGGCTGCTTTGCAGATTAATCATGTCCCAATG
Organism: Erythrolamprus reginae; assembly: GCF_031021105.1. Lineage (NCBI taxonomy): Eukaryota > Metazoa > Chordata > Lepidosauria > Squamata > Dipsadidae > Erythrolamprus > Erythrolamprus reginae. Next base: position 23,514 of record NW_027248556.1, on the reverse strand, counting down.
TCACAACAATCCCACGGTGGGTCATTTTGGCTTGTTAAAAATGTTGGACTTAGTGTCCCGAACATTTTGGTGGCTGCAGCTCCAGGATGATGTTCACTCTTATGTTAACACGTGTGAACGTTGTCGTGCGGCCAAGTCTGCTACATGGGCCCCCGCCAGGATTGTTGCAGCCAATGCCAACGTCCATGAAGCCGTGGGGAGCTGTGTCCACAGATTTTGTAACACACTTGCCAATGTCTTCGAGGTTCACCACGGTGATGGTGGTGGTGGACATGCTGACTAAAATGGCACATTTCATCCCATGTCGCTGGGTGCCCACAGCTCAGGTCACGGCCCAGTTATTTTTACAGAACGTTTTCGGGCTCCATGGGCTTCCAGATCGGGTGGTGTCAGACCAGGGGACCCAATTCACGGCACGGTTCTGGAGGGAACTAATGTCCACGTTACAGGTGCAAGTTTGTCTTGCTTTGACACAGCACCCTCAGACTGATGGTAGCATCGAGAGGGTCATTGGCATTCTTGAGCAATACCTACAGTGCTTTGTGTCGGACCGGCAGTCCGACTGGTCACGTTGTCTCCCGGTGGTTCGAATTTGCTTTTAATAACTTCCGGCATAACACCATACAACTCACGCCTTTCTATGCCAATTACGGGTTCCATCCTCGGTTTTTCCAATTAACCCTGTTAGATTCCCCGGTCCCAGAAGCGGAGGACTTTCTCTTGGAACTTCACGTGGTTCATGAAATGGTGAAGCGATATCTGATCAAGACCAAGGAGGACTACAAGCGGGTTGCTGACCGGTCCCGGTGAGATGTTCCCCCGTTGGCCGTTGGGGATAAGGTGTGGTTGTCCATGAAACACATCACCTCGGAGTTATCCTGTCACAAATTGGATCCACAATTCATGGGCCCTTTCCTGATCGAGCAAGTCATCAATCCAGTGGTGTATCGTCTCACCTTGCCTGCCAATCTGCACGTCCACCCCATCTTTCATCGTTCCCTCTTGGTCCCTGTTAGTCCCGACTGCCCACTCTATCCTAATGTACCCATCCTGCCTGCACCCTGTGTTCGGGATCGCATGCCCGATGTCATGATCCATGCCATCTGGGACTCCCGTTGGGTGGACAATTGCTTTCAGTACTTAGTGCAATGGATGGAGGGCGAGCCAGACGATTGCTCGTGGCTGGAGGCTGCATTTATACCGTCAGGCATGGGGGAGTTGAGACACCTTTCCCCCAGGCTTTTTTATACTTTATGTTTGGTATGAATGAGCTGTTTGGTTTTTTAAATAATGATAGGATTTTATATGTTTTTTAATATTAGATTTGTTCCACTGCTATATTGTTTTCATTACTGTTGTGAGCCACCCCGAGTCTTCGGAGAAGGGCGGCATACAAATCTAATAAATAATAATAATAATAATAATAATAATAATAATAATAATAATAATTGGTAGATGCTCCCACCCTCATTCAAGCATTTCATGTGCAAGTTCCGCAGAAGCCCCGTCCCTTGTGCTGGAGTCAGGGGAGGGGCCTTCTGGGGGGGATGGTGTTGTGGTTGGCTCTGGGCCAGCTCCTGCCCGAAGGACTGTGGGGGTGGATGTGGGTGAATCCTCCCAGTGCCAGAGGCCAGTTTTACTGCCGACTGCTTCTGACAGTGAAGCGTCTGTAGCAGATAGTGAAAGTGAGGTGGGATCCTCAGAGGGGGTCATGGCAGGCAGCCCATTAGGTAGTTGCCCCATGAGTGATTCATCATCGTTATCATCACTGGATTCAGAAGCAGAGACATTCATTGATGTGGGCAGATGCAGGGCAATGTCTAGGAAAGAGCAGCTGTGTAAATACTACAGGAAATAAGGTAGTTCCCCTGTGGCTGGGTGTAATTAGACTAATTGGGGCTGCTGTTAAATTGTTAGCGTTCTGGCCTCTGGGTATGGAAGGAGGACATGTATTTGGTATCAGGATTCTACAAGGACCCTCTTTGAACTGTTTCCAGGACTTTTGAACTAATCCATAGTCAAGTTTGTGACTTTGCGAACTCTTGAAGGAAAGTGGCTGTGACGTCTTCCCAGCTGCTTGTTATCTGCTTTGTGTTTGTTTATTGTTCTTCATGGCACTCAAGGCTGTTGCTTTGAAGGTGAGCACTTTGCCTGGCTAAAAGTGTGTGTGGCTCCTCTTTTACTTTCGATAAAAAACAGTGTTATTGACTTACAACCGTGTGTGTCTGAATTCCTACCTTTGAACTTAATTGAGGGCTCGTGCCGAGAAGCCCCGGCAGAACAATTATAATACTCAAAAGGCCAATCTTAACAAATCTTCCCAGGCCTGTCGATAAAGCCAGGTTTTAACAGCTTTTCGAAAAGCCAGTGGAGTGGGAGTTATGTGAACATCGGGGAGGAGTTGGTTCCACGGAGCTGGGGCGGCAACAGAGAAGGCCCTCCCCTGTGGTCCTGTCATCCTACATTGTTTAGTCGACGGGACCTGGAGAAGGCCGATTCTGTGCCATCTCATAGGCCTCTCTGGGAGGTATGTGGCAGGAGACAGTCCCATTAATAGTCAGGCCCCTAAGCCATGTAGGGCTTTATAGGGGATAACCAACACCTTGAATTGTGCCCGGAGACTAATAGGAAGCCAGTGCAGCATGTGGAGTGTTGGTGTTATATGGGTATACCGAGGTACACCCATAACAGTTCGCACGGCTACATTCTGGACTACTTGCAGTTTCTGAACACTCTTCAAGGGTAGCCCCATGTAGAGCGCATTGCAGTAGTCAAGACGGGAGGTGATGAGGGCCTGAGTGACTGTGTGCAAGGCTTCCTGGTCCAAATAGGGCCGTAAGTGGTGCACCAGGAAAACCTGGGCAAAAATCCCCCTGGCCACAGCTGAAAGATGGTGTGCAAGTTGTAGCTGTGGGTTCAGGAGGACGCCCAAGTTACGAACCCTATCTGAGGGGGTCAGAACCTCCTCCCCCACCAGAGCAATGGATGGATAGATGGAACAGTCCTTCAGAGAGAATGTCCAGAACCACTTGGTCTTGTCTGGGTTGAGCTTGAGCCTGTTGGCTTCCATCCATACTTTAAAGCTTTTCTTTCTCTTTGCAGGAGATACTTTTTTTCTTGTGGGGAGGCTGCCTGTCAGGCCCCAGCTAGAATGCTTGCAGGTTTTGGCCTGCCACCCAAATCCTTTCCATCATCCGCTGCAGGGTCCAGGGCCCTTGGCATCTTGGTAGCCCCCTCTGGACCAGGGGATCTCCAACCTTGGCAACTTGAAGACTTGTGGACTTCAACTCCCAGAATTCCTCAGCCCAGTTTTTCTGACTGAGGAATTCTGGGAGTAGAAGTCCACAAGTTGAAGTCTACAAAGTCTTCAAAATTGCCAAGGTTGGAGACCCCTTTCTCTGGACTCAATTCCAAATTGAACCTGTCTTTTTGTAAGGTGGGTCACCAAACCATGATCAATTCCAAAGAAGACACACTCCAGACCCGCAATACCCTCTATAGTCCTTGACTTGCGACCATTCCTTTTAGCGACCATTGGAAGGTCATGACAAGCACTGGAAAAAACCCGCTTTCACCCTTAGAACCGTTGCAGCATCACACAATCAAAATTCTGACACTTGGCAACTGACTCATATTTATGACGGTTGGAGTGTCCTGGGGTCGTTCCCATTGACTTGACTTGTCCGAAGGTCACAAACTGGGGTCATCCTGGGGTTACACAGTCGATGGGGAAGCCAGATTTGCTCAATGACCATCTTACTCAGCAGTGATTCACTTAACAACCTTGACGAATAAGGCCATAAAATGTGGGCAAAGCTCATTTAACAGCTGTCTCACTTAACAACATAGTTTCCTCAACGTGCTTGGTGCTGAATCCACAACTGTGTTCAGCACCAAGGACAGTGGATGGGTCTGCCATGTGACAGGTGCGGGGGAGGCCACACCCCCAAAGAGGAGGAGCCAGCACTTACCTGGGAATATCTTCCTCCCCCATCAGTTCTTTTGGGATGGGGGAGTACCTCCGAGGAGAGGTGGGGGTCATGGCTTGTGGGTAGTCGGAACCCAGGTAACTCTGACCAATTTCATTGTCGAGGTGATGGGAATAAGCTAATAATAATGATTAAAAAGGAGGAGGGAAGAAGAAGAGGAAGAGGAAGAGGAGGAAGAAGAAGAAGAAGGAGATTAGATGAATTCATATGTCATTCAATGTCCAAAGGAATATGCCCAAAAGCAAAAGTCAAGGAAACACAATTTTTTTAAAAAAAGGGAGTTGGATTCTACTGAGACAAAGGCCTTTAGTTCAGAATTTGCAAAGGTCTAATAAATGCATTTCCCCAATCATGAAGAATACAGGTCTTTCTCTCATATCCAGAGGTAATCATAATCATCATATCATCAAAATAATCATCATAATTACCATAATCGCAATCATAACAACAACATGTTAGTGATATTAGTTACATTGTTTGTACAGTTGGTGTTTCATTTTCTTTTTCAATGTTATTTTTAAATGCAAATAAATGTAATAAAAATTATTTTTAATAACAACAACAACAACAACCCGAGATGTTTAGTTGAGTCTCTTCTGGAGCAGCGAAGGTAGTTCTCAATGCCATAGTTGACTAGAGGTACCTCTGTTATGTCCACCCCACCCCTAAGCAAGAGACCCTACACCATTTCGGACAAATGGTAGTCCGGTCTCTTCTTGAAAGGATAAAGTTCCCACAAGTTCCGAAGGCAACTTCTGTTGATTTTTCTCATTGTCAGAAAATTCCTCCTTATTTCTAGGTTGAATTTCTCCTTGTTTAGTTTCCACCCATTGCTTCTTGTTCTACCCTCAGGTGCTTTGGAGAATAGCCAGACTCCCTCTTCTTTGGGGCAACCTCTGAGATATTGGAAGGCTGCTATCATGTATCCCCTGGTCCTTCTCCTCATTAAACTAGCCATGCCCAGTTCCTGCAACCGTTCTTCATATGTTTTAGTCTCCAGTCCCCTAATCCTCTTGGTGGCTCTTCTCTGCACTTTTCCTAGAGTCTCAACATCTTTTTTGCATCGTGAGACCAAACCTGGATGCAGAACTAAGGCTATTTCTTTTTTTCTTTCTTTCTTTCCTTCCTTCCTTCTTTCCTTCTTTCTTTCTTTCCTTCCTTCTTTCTTTCTTTTTCTTTCTTTCTTTCTTTCTTTCTTTCTTTCTTTCTTTCAACTTCTGTGCTGCCCAATCCCGAAGGACTCAGAGCGGCTCGCAACAATATAAAATTACAAATACAAAGTGTGCATTATAGAGTGGTGTTAGTACCTCCCTAGTCCTGGATTGTATCCCTCTGTTCATGCAATTTAGGATTGCATTGGCTTTTTTGGCAACTGCTGCACACTGTTGGCTCATATTCAAATGGTTGTCGAATTAAGACTCTACGATCCCATTCACAGTGACCACTATTAAGCCTGGTAAATTATTAAGCTACTAGCTATACCCGGCCATGCTTTGCTGTGGCCCAGTCCAGTGAAGTGGAAAAGAAAGAAATGAGAAAGTCCATGTTTAAATTTTTCAACCCCCTGCTCAATTTACTCAGAATACGAGAGTTTGAAGAGACCTTGGAGGTTTTCTAGTCCAACCCCCTGCTTGATTTTATCATACAGTTTGAGGGGATTCACATTAGAGAGCAGGGGGGCATTTGTACATCTCTCTCCCTCCCTGTCAGTCCGTCCCCCGGTTTAAGAGACTGGCCCGATCCATCTGCCAAAATACAATAAGACCGGCCTACCTCGCAGGGTTCTTGGTTCCACCCAATCATGGGTGGCAAACCCCACGGTTTGCAGCCAAACCTGGTTTCATGTGGCAGTTGATCAGCACAGTAGTTGATAGCAGCCAATCAAAATGCACCTGCTATGTTTGTCACCAGTCTCCATGCAAAGCAACTACCTATCTTTTCATCAGCCCATCAAAACACGCCTCCTGTTTTTTACCAGGGAATTCTATGTTTTTGGGCAGTTCTTACCTGTGTGATATCTATATAATATATGTATATCATAAGGGCTGTGTTCAAATGGAATGCTGAGTCAAAATTTCAAAGCAATCGGCTAAGTACTTTTCGAGATTAGCCCCGCCTAACAAAGATACATTTACATTTTTTATAAATATAGATTAAGTCACTCACAGGAAGTGAGGTCAGGAGGGGCGTAAGAGTCGTTCAAGTCAAGGGTGGTGGGCTTGGCCACCTTCAGGTAGACAACATCAAAGGTGTTCTTCAGAGCTGCCACGGCATCTTCGTGCATAACGTCCTCCAGACTGACGTTGTTTACCTGTAGGGAAGGGATGAAAGGGTGGTTGATGGACCGGCTCACCTGCGGCGTTGGGTGAAGCCACACAGCATCCCACCCAGTTCATTTTCATCCTAGCTAGTTGCAAATGGAGTACAGTGGTACCTCTACCTAAGAACACCTCTACTACTACTACTATTATTTATTATTATTATTATTATTATTATTATTATTATTATTATTATTATTATTATTATTATTATTATTTAGACTTGTGTGCCGCTCTCCTCTGAAGACTCAGGGTGGCATACTTACAAACTTTTCTAGATAAGAACCGGGTGTTCAATATTTTTTTGCCTATTCTCAAGAACCATTTTCCACTTACAAACCTGAGCCTCCAAAACTGTAACCGGTAGAGAGAAGCCTCTGTGGGGCCTCTCTAGGAATCTCCTGGAAGGAAACAAGTCCGGAAAAGGCAGGGAGCAGCCTCCGTGGGGCCTCTCTAGGAATCTCCTGGGAGGAAATGGCCAGAAAAGGCGGGGAGAAGCTCCGTGGGGTCTCTCTAGAAATCTCCTGGGAGGAAACAGGGCCTTCACCCTCCCTGTGGTTTCCCCAATTGCACACATTATTTGCTTTTACATTGATTCCTATGGAAAGAATTGCTTCTTCTTACAAACTTTTCTACTTAAGAATCTGGTCATGGAACAAATTAAGTTCATAAGTACATGTACCACTGTATCTGCTTGGCTCTGTATACCTCTACTGTGGCAACTTAAAGAGGTGTCAGCTCCAACTCCCAGAATTCCCAGCCAGCATAGGAAATTACACATCTGAGGTGAAGGGAGATCTAATCCCACACTCACTGAAGGATTCCCTCTTGTGGAAAGTTGTGGAGTTTCCCCCCATCTATGCCCACAAGAAGAAGGAGCCAGTCACATCGCACATCATGACTTCAATGAAGCAGTTCATGAGTTGAGTTGGGTTGAGCTGAGTAAGGTTAAATTAGGTTGAGTTGAACTGAGTAGAATTGGGATGGGTAAAAGTTAATGTCAGGCTGAAGCCATCATTTTGAGTTGGAGACTATGGCCTGCCACAAGGAGAATAGTACTGTGGGAATTGGGGAGGGCTGGTTGCATGAGAGGGAAAAATACTAGCCGCAACAAATTATTTCCAGAGATTGAAGGTCATCTTTTGTTCAGCACCAGCTGGAAGTACAGGGGAGGATTGAGAGAACTGCAATGGTCCATGTGATGAACTTGTTGGTGTGGAGACAAGGGATGAACCTTATGAGCCGGGGTGGCGCAGCAGGTAGAGTGCTGTACTGCAGGCCACTGAAGCTGACTTGTAGATCTGAAGGTAAGCGGTTCAAATCTCATCACCAGCTCAAGGTTGACTCAGCCATCCATCCTTCCGAGGGGGGTCAAATGAGGACCCGGATTGTGGGGGCAATAGGCTGGCGGCTCTGTTTAAAAGTGCTATTGCTAACATGTTGTAAGCCGCCCTGAGTCTAAGGAGAAGGGCGCCATGAAAATTAAATGAATGAATGAATGAATGAATGAATAAATAAATAAATAAATAAATAACCTGGGTTGAGAACTGTAGAAAAAGTTAGCATCGGGTTGACTACAGTTAGTAACCAACACAGCTCTGTTAATAAATTGGAACTTGGAAGAAGGCCAAGATTTGGACCCTGATTTATTTCTCAGATATTAATTGGAATGCTGGCAGCTAAATTAGGTTGACTGAAATTTATTTATTGTTAGAGTTGAAGGGGACCATGCAGGCCATCAAGTCCAACCCCCTGCCTGAGCAGGAATCCTAAAGCACCCCAGCCAAGTGGCCGTCCAATCTCCTCTTGAAAGTGTCCAGAGTTGGGGAGTTCACCACCTCCGCAGGCAGGTTGTTCCAATGGTTAATCTCTCTGACCATCAGGAAGTTCTTCCTTACTTCTAGGTTGAATCTCTCCTTGGTCAGCTTCCAGACGTTGTTCCTCGTCCGGCCCTCTGGTGCTCTGGAGAACAGAGTGGCCCCCTCCTCTCTGTGGCAACCCCTCATATACCTGTATACAGCTGTCATGTCCCCTCTGCCCCTCCTTTTCTCTAGGCTATCCATGCCCAGTTCCCACAGTCTCTCTTCGTAAGTCTTGGTTTCAAGTCCCCTAATTATTTTGGTTGCTCTTTTCTGCACCTTCTCCAGAGTTTCAATGTCTCTTTTGAAGTGTGGTGACCAGAACTGGATGCAATACTGAGTTGGGTTGATCTAAGGTTACATTAAACTGAGTTAAAGAGTTGTGTTGAGTTGAGTTGGCTTTAACTTCAATTGAGTTGGGATGAGTTAAGTTGGGTTAGGCAAGGTAAGGTTAAATTGGGTTGAGGTGAATTGTTCGGTTGGGTGAGGTTTCAGTTAGGTTGAGAAGAGTGAAAGCGTTGGGATTGGTTGAGTTTAGATTTAACTTCAATTGAATTGAGATTATTTGAGTTGGGTTTGGTAAGGTTAAATTAGATTGACTTGAACTGAGTTGAATAGGGTTGAGTAAAAGTTGAATTAGGTTGAATTAAATTGAGTTGGGCTAAGTAAGGTTGCATTAAGCTGAATTGAGTAGTTAGGTCGAATTGAACTGGATGGGTTGGGTTAAGTTAACTTGAATTTAGTCACGTTGAGTAGAGTTGAACTAAACTGAACTGAAGGTATCTGAAGCAGTATGACTAATTTGGCTAGCTCTCTCTTCTGTCCACCATTTTAATCTCCTCTGGAATTATCTGGTTTGGGCTATGTCTAGATTTAACTTTGGGGGAAATTAAGTATTTGTAAGACAACTCACACCACCCTGGCCACCACTGCCCGACCCAGTCACTTACCGCTAGGATTTTGTCCCCGATCTGCAGCCGCCCGTCTTTGTGGGCTGCCCCACCCTCAATGATTTTGGTAACATAGATACTGTTGTCCCCAGGAATGTGTTGGTTGCCAACACCACCCGCAATGCTGAAGCCCAGCCCTGTGGAGGAAGACCAGAGAAAGAAGTTTGTGAGGTGGTGAGAGACAGAGAACGGTAGAGAGTGGGTGAAAAAACATCTGGAGGGAACATTTTTTTAGGGCTGAATTCCTTTCCCCACAATTTTAAGGTGGTCCCATGCAATCAGAAGGACGACCAGACATAAATTGTCTTCTAAGGAAGACAACCTTGGCAACCTGAAGATGTTTGAATTACAACCCCCACAATTCCCTAGTACTAATACATTCTTTTTGCCATGAATATCCATTGTGGCCTGCATTCTCTCTTGTAACCCCTTTCTCTTCAATCTCTCTGTTTTAGGCAAAAGGAGAAAAGGCATGAGAAGCATTGATATAGCCTAATACATTCCTTTTGCCATGCATATCCATTGTGGCCTGCATACTCTCTTGTAATTCCTTTCTCTTCATTCTCTCCGCTTTAGGCGATAGGAGAAGCATTGATTTAGTCTAATACCTTCCCTTTGCCATGCATATCCATTGTGACCTGCATACTCTCCTGTAACCCCTTTCTCTTCGATCTTTCCGTTCTAGGCGATAGGAAAAAATGCACGAGAAACATTAATTTATTGTAATACGTTCCCTTTGCCATACATATCCATTGTGACCTGCACACTCTCTTGTAATCCCTTTCTCTTCAATCTCTCCACTTTAGGGGATAGGGAAAAAAGCATATACATCCAATTAAATAAATAAACAAAATAAATAAGAAACATTGATTTAGCATAATATGTTCCCTTTGCCATGCATATCCATTGTGGCCTGCATACTGTATTGTAATCTCTTTCTCTTCAATCTCTCTGTTTCAGGCGATAGGAGAAAAGGCATGAAAAGCATTAATTTAGTCTACTACATTCCGTTTTCCATGCATATCCATTGTGGCCTGCATACTCTCTTGTAATCCCTTTCTCTTCAATCTCTCCACTTTAGGCGATAGGAGAAGCATTGTTTAGCCTAATACCTTCCCTTCGCCATGCATATCCATTGTGACCTGCATACTCTCCTGTAATCCCTTTCTCTTCGATCTCTCCGTTCTAGGCGATAGGAGAAAAGGCATGAGAAACATTAATTTAGTGAATACGTTCCCTTTGCCATGCATATCCATTGTGACCTGCATACTCTCTTGTAATCCCTTTCTCTTCAATCTCTCCACTTTAAGGGATAGGAGAAAGACTTGAGAAAAATTGATTTAGCATAATATGTTCCTTTTGCAATGAATGTCCACTGTGGCCTGCATACTCTCCTTTAATCCCTTTCTCTTCAATCTCTCAGTTCTAGGCGATAGGAGAAAAGGCATGAGAAACATTTATTTAATGTAATACGTTCCCTTTGCCATACATATTCATTGTGACCTGCACACTCTCCTGTAATCCCTTTCTCTTCAATCTCTCCATTCTAGGCGATAGGAGAAAAGGCATGAGAAACATTGATTTAGTATAATACGTTCCCTTTGCCATACATATCCATTGTGACCTTCATACTCTCTTGTAATCCCTTTCTCTTCAATCTGTCCATTCTAGGTGATAGGAGAAAAGGCATGTGAAACATTGATTTAGAGTAATACATTCCCTTTGCCATGCATATCCATTGTGGCCTGCATAGTCTCTTGTCATCGCTTTCTCTTCAATCTCTCAGCCTTAGGCGATAGGAGAAAAGACATGGGAAACATTGATTTAGCGTAATACATATCCATTGTGGCCTGCATACTGTCTTGTAATCCCTTTCTCTTCAATCTCTCTGTTCTAGGCGATAGGAGAAAAGACATGAGAAACATTGATTTAGAACAATACATTCCCTTTGCCATACATATCCATTGTGGGCTGCATACTCTCTTGTCATCCCTTTCTCTTCAATCTCTCCACTTTAGGGGATTAGGAGAAAAGGCATGAGATATGTGCGATTTAGCATAAGGTGCCTTCACCCAATTGGGAGCTGGGGTTCATCGAAGCAACAGAGCCCCTAAAGAGAAGGAATGTGAGGTCCCTGGGAAGTCGAGTGGGGGCCAGAGGGGGAGGGCTCACCTTTGGGACCTTTGATCAGCTTAATCTCGATCACCTTCTCTGCCAGAGGTTTCCTGCGCATGACGTAAAGCCGCACGATGGAGCCGGCCTCCTTCAGCGCCTCCACTGCAGTGCTGTGGGTCACTTCCCGTACGTCCACATCGTTCACAAAGAGGATGCTGTCATTGACTCTGTCCGGAGGGGGGGGGAGAAAAAAAAATCAACCCCCATCCCCCCAAAAATCAGGTTACATGGTCCTCATTTAGCAACCGTTTGGAAGAAGTGACGTGGACGTTTTTCACAATTACCGCCATTGCACAATAGCTGTGATCACGTGATCCACATTCATTGTCTCGCTTAACAATGGAAATTCGGGACTCAGCTGTGGTTGTTAAATCGAGGACTACCTGTAAATAAATTTTTAAAGGGGTGTGTGTGTGTGTAGGTGGACCATTGCTATTTTAGCCCACCGTCTCCCAGAAAAATCAGATGCAAGCTTACAGATGGTCCTCAACTTATAAACATTCGTTTAGTGACCGTTCAAAGTTACAACGTTAGGGGGGGGGCGAAAGCGACTTATGACCACTTTCCCCCAGTTACGAACATTGTAGTGTCCCCATGGTCATAGGATCAAAATGGGGCAAAATTCACTCAATGTCTCGCTTAGCGACATAACCTTTGTGTTCGATTGGGGTCATAGGTTGAGAACCACCTGCATGGGGCGTCTGTCTTGTTTTCAAGCCTAAAAACATGACACCTAAAAGGTGACAACTTTAGCCTGTCTCGAGGGGGAACACGCTCAACAGGATTAGAGGGGTGGGAGACCACCAGGAGAGCCAGGTTCCAGGCCGATCTGAAAAGTGAACCAAGCAAGAAGCCGAGGAGTGAACTCTGCAGGGGGGCCAGGAGGATTCCCCCCCCGCCCCCCCCTTGACGCTCACCGTAATCTGCCATCTTGAGCAGCTGCCCCTCCTGGGATGATTTTGGTGATGAAGATACTGGGGTCATCCCCAACATGAGGATTGTCGGTGCCTCCAGCGATGCTGAAGCCCAGTCCGGAGTTGCCCTGCGAGAAAGTAAAGTCTCAATGCAAATGCCCTCACCGTCTTAGTGGACCTTAAGGCCTGTGGACTTCAATTCCCAGAATTCCCTAGCCAACATGGTGCACCCTAAGGTCTGTGGACATCAGCTCCCAGAATTCCCCAGTCAGCATGGTGGACCTTAAGACCTGTGGACTTCAACTCCCAGAATTCCCCAGCCAACATGGTGGACCTTAAGACCTGCGGACATCAACTCCCAGAATTCCCCATCCAGCATGGTGGACCTTAAGACCTGTGGACTTCAACTCCAAGAATTCCCCAGCCAACATGGTGGACCTTAAGACCTGTGGACTTCAAATCCCAGAATTCCCCAGCCCTCATACTGGACCTTAAGACCTGTGGACTTCAACTCCCAGAATTCCCCAGTCAGAAAGGCATCCTTAAGACTTCAACTCCCAGAATTCCCCAACCAACATGGTGGACATTAAGACCTGTGGACTTCAAATCCCAGAATTCCCCAGCCCTCATGGTGGACCTTAAGACCTGTGGACCTCAGCTCCCAGAATTCCCCAGTCAGAAAGGCATCCTTAAGACTTTAACTCCCAGAATTCCCCAGCCCTCATGGTGGACCTTAAGACCTGTGTACTGCAAATCCCAGAATTCCCCAGCCAGTTGCATTAACACTTCACATGATATTTATCCCTATTTGCTTACTCTCTTCTAATCCCTTCCTCTGCAGCCTCTCTCCTCTGGGAGGGGGGGACGACCCCACGCATCCTGGGAGTTGAAGTCCCCAAATCTTGCACACGTTTGCAAAGGTTGAGAAACAGTGGCCCTCGTCCCCCTTCGTCTTAACACAGACACACAAACACACACAAAACCTACCCTCTCTAAAGTGATCTCTTCATATTCCATCTCGCCTTCGGTTCCATTTACCTGGCGGGGGAGGGGAGGAAAGGTGCAGAGTTAGAGAGGTTGGCGGAAGTAGGTCACTTGACTGATCCAAGAGGGGGGAAAAACTCTTTCGGAAGAACCTTTGGGTCAATAGGGGGAAGTGTCGGTCGAGGGGGCATGCAAGGACTGGAGGGGGGGCTGGCCGGAGGTCCCGGGGGGTGGGGAGGCCGCGACGAAGTGGACCTCGGCGGGAACTCACATAAGCTGGTGCTTCTAAAGTGTCGGTGTTGACAATGACGGGTGGAGAATTGGCCTGGAGACAACAGACAGAGACAGAGAAAAAGAGAGGAGGGGGCAAAATTTATTATACGGCTGCCCGGCCATCGAGGTTGCCACGTCGCCTAAATCTCTTTGGCAGGCTTGGTCTTGCAAGAGCCAGGAAGACCCCCAACCCCAGGGGGCTTTCCCCCACCCACCTACCCCTTGTGCATGCACCTCAAGACCCTTCTCCGGGCCTTTCCTACCCCCCACCCCTCAAAATCTCCAATCTCCCTTCCGAAGCCAGAAACGCCACACAATGAAAAACCCCTATTGAAAAGGAAAACAATAAATCAATAAATAATACAATCCGACCAATAGTGCAATAGGTTGGTCTCCAAAGGTGGGGGCCCTGAATATTGGGGTTGGGGTCTCCGATTGAGGGAAGCGAGGAAAATGGGGGCAAAGGGAAGGACGGGAGCGACGGGCCCAGGGAACTCCGAGCCTGTTGCTCGCAATACCGATTCGGCACACCGAGAGACGCTGTACCACCCGATAGCAGTGTGTGTGTGTGTGATGCGCCAATCTGTTTGGCCTGCAATCTCAAGTGGGCTGAAGTCCCGCTTTCGGCTCCCCACCCACCCACTCACCTCTCCCCCCCCCCCCAACGCACACATTCTTTCATTTTGCACACTTATTCTTCGGTGGCCACTGACAACAGTCGTCACGGCAACGCCATGACAACAGCATCCCTCTCTCTGGGGATGCAGATGAAGGGGACCAGCATTGGGTAGGAGGGGCTCACACCGGCCTCTCCCTCCCTCCCTCCTGAATTATGTGTTTGGGGGGGGCTATTTTATTTGAAAGTGGGGAGGGAGCCCCCCCTCCCTATCCCCCCCCAAGCCAAAATGACCCTCCCACCTGAAGAATGGAGGATGTTGACCCTGCTTTCAAAACCCCAACCTTTTTGGGGAGGAGGGTTTGGACTACAACACCCATCAGCCCCCCCCCCAGACAGATGGGCATTGGAGTCCAATGTCCTGCAGGCAAAGGAGTATCGCAGTGGTTTAATTAATTTATTGAGAAGCACTTGAAATCCTCAAGGGTGCTTCTGGACGATTGCCACAAACCGTGGCTTCTGTGTCATTGGCAGCGACGTTCAACCAAGCCATAATGTCATCAAGGCTTGTTGTACCCAGTGTGGTTATTCTAGGGAAGGAATTGACAGGGTTGGAATCACGGCCTAAGTTCGTCATTCAAGGCCAAGCCAAAGGAAAAAAAAGAACAATTAAGGTTAGCGGCGAAGAATTATAAAGAAATTTCAAATATTAAATTCAATATTTCCAGACACCGTCAAAGCTTTTTAGGTAAAGTTATTGGGATAACTATGGATTCCGCGAGGAGAAGGCCATCCCATAAATTGAATAAAACAAATAAATAAAACTAATAATTCCCCCACCCATTAATTTTCCATCCGCAAGTCCAGATATCTCATCATTTATTCCCAATTGCTTTTCATCAAACCTTACAGCACCCAGGTTGGCAATAGTTCAGTCTAATGGCTAAGGTACCACGCTAGAAACCAGGAGACGGTGAGTTCTAGTTCTGCTTCGGGCATAAAAGCCATCTGGCTGACTTTGGCCCAGTCACTAGGAGACTGGGAGTTCTAGTCCCACCTTAAGCATGAAAACCATCTGGGTGACTTTGGGCCAATCATTAGAAGACTGGGAGTTCTAGTACCGCCTTAGGCATCTGGATGACTGGCTCAATCACTAGGAGACTGGGAGTTCCGTCTTAGGCATGAAATCTATCTGGGTTACTTTAGGTCAATCACCAGGAGACTGTGAGTTCTAGTCCTGATTTAGGCATTAATTCCATCTGGCTGATTTTGGGCCAATCACTAGGAGACTGGATGTTCTAGCTCTGCTTTAGGTATGAAAGCCATCTGGGTGATTTCGAGCCAGCCTCTCTCTTTCTCTCTCTCTCAGGGCAACCCACCTCACAGGGTGGTTGTTGAGGGGGGGGAATAAGAGGATTAAAGAGCATTACGTATATACGTTTCTTTGAAAAGTCTAAAAATAAATCAATGTACAGTAATTATTTTTAAAAACAGACTTTCTCCTTTTTAACAACTGTGAAAATCACAAGCTTCCTCCCTTCGGCCCCACAATATTTGGGGGAGACTTGCTCAGCCCTATTCTCTCCCCCCCCCCCCATTACAAGGATTGCTGTTCCCAGGATTCCCAGCCATCGTGGCGCCAAGAATTCTGGGGCTTGGAGTCCCTGCCTGAAAAGTGAAAGACTGAAAAAATAAAATTAAGAAAGGAACAGAAACCCCCTCCCACACATATCTCCCCGAGTTTCCCTTCCTTCTGCTCATTCCCACCCTTTTCTTTCCCGTTATTACAGACAGTTCCATCAGGGGGACCTCAGAGGTCATCTAGCCGAGCCCTGAGGTCAGCATAGGATCCAGCACAGTAGTGTTTCCCCCAATTTCCCCCTTTATATTCCCCAATGGATAATAGCCAGTTTCAACTCCTGCCTGGAATAGACATTGAGAAGATAACCGGTAAGCTACCTCACCTTCTGGGTGAGGACAACATCACCCATTATCCACCTTTTGGGCTAAAAGGGCCATGGATCCGTGGGTCTGTGGAGGTTTTGAGACTTTCAAGAGGAGATTGGACTGCAGGGGGATGGACTAGATGACCTACAAGACCCCTTCCAACTCTAATAATCTAAATCAAGGGCCGTGATTCACTTCATGGCTGCAGCAAGAGGGATGAACAACAGAATAAAGAGAGTTGGAAGGGACCCTGTAGGTCATCTAGCCCAACCCCTGTCTTGCTTAGGGAGAGAAACTTTGGGTTCAATGGTGGTCGTAAGGTGAGGACTAGCCGTATTGTTTGTGAAGCTGCATGTTCCAAAGGGGGCTCTGTGTTGATGGTGTTGCATTGTGGAGCACTCAACAACCTTGCGTTAGCCAAGAAAAATGCAGCACTTCTGGAAAGGAGACCACATGGAGACTCCTCCTCCTGTTTCTTTCCAGGCCGACCATGTAAACAGACCTCACGCAGGACTAGCCACACCCTACATCCCAGTAGTCAATTCGCCCAAAATCCCTCTAATTAGGCCTAAAAAACCCCAACCCTTGGCCAAGTATACTTTTCACAGTTTATTGCTATTCCTTCCCAGGCTGACCATGCAAGCAGACCTGTTGACCCATTGCGTTGGTGCATGGACTCCTCCTTGATTGGGGGGCGGGGGGGTTGGACTAGATGACCTATAAGGCCCCTTCCCAACTCTAGTTAAGCTAGATCTGGATCTGAAGCCCCTTTGAAGGCCTCCTTCAAAGACTTGGATTGTAGACCCTTCCCCTCTAAACCTTCCGCCATCCCCCGACCCCTTTTAAACTGGACCCCAAGGTCCAACCCAGGCACCCCAAAGAAGAGATGGGACAGAGAATCAACTGCCCCACGCCCCAGAAGCAGCAATGACTACAGTTCCCATCATTCCCTGCTACCTCCACCGAGCCCTTGAGGAAATCGCTTTGGGAGATCCATTGCAGATCTCCCCCTCCTTGGTCTTAACTGCCACAGTCCCCCCTCTGCACCCAACCCAAACCTAGAGCGATCCTTTGTCACCCCACCCCACCCAGTCCACTTCTGCCTCCCCCCCTCCTCACAAAGCCTGGACCCTTCGCATTCTACCCCCCTTCTCTTGTTTGAGAAACAGAAGGGAGGGCAGCCCCCAAACTGAAAAGAAAGGCAAAGCAGCTCCAGACCGAATCAGCGAGAGGGATGGAAGACCACCCGGAAATGCCAAGGAAAGGGGGGCGGGGCTAGCATGGGAATATATTTTTTAAAAAATAAGGAATCCAGAAACTATGCGAGCTAATAATAATGATAATGATGATGATGATGAAATGAATAAAATGTAATAAAATAAAATAAAAAACAAAACAAAGTATCTCAGCCGGCATTTGAAAGCATTAAACATAGACAAAAATCATGATCTGTCAGTTGTAAAAGGCCACTGTACTTGGATCTGCGCGCATCGTACGAAAATACATCACGCAGCCCTAGGTGCTTGGGAAGCGCCCGACTGGTGATGAAATACGAAATCCAGCATAGTGATCTTGTTTGCTGTGTTGTATTGACATAATAATAATAATAATAATAATAATGATGATGATGATGATAATAATAATAATAATAAAACAGATGAAACAATCGATCACAAACTCAGCTGCTGCAAAAAGATCGCACAGACTGACTACAAGCATAGACACGATGCTGTGGACACAGATGATCCTCTGGAACATGTACCAGAACTACCATTTTCCAGTGGCAAAGAACTGGTGGGATCATAAGCCTGAAAAAGTGGTCGAAAATGAGCAAGCAAAACTACTGTGGGACTTCCGACTTCAGACTGACCGAATTCTGAAGCATGACACACCAGACATCCTGATTGTGGAGAAAAAGAAAGTATGGATCATCGACACCGTAATCCCAGGAGACAGCAGAATTGAGGAGAAGCAGCTAGAGAAATGAGTGAAATATGAAGATCTAAAAACCGAGCTGCAACGACTCTGGCATAAGCCCGTGAAAGTGGTCCCAGTGGTCCTTGGCACGCTGGGCGCAGGCCAAAGGATCTCAGCGGACATTTGAAAACCATCGGAATTGACAAAATCTCCACCTGTCAATTGCAAAAGGCCGCTTTACTGTGATCCGCACACATAATTCGCCGCTACATCACGCAGTCCTAGGTGCTTGGGAAGAATTTGACTGGTGATGAAATACGAAATCCAGCATAGCAATCTCGTTTGCTGTGTTGTATTGACATAATAATAATAATAATAATAATAATAATAATAATAATAATAATAACAACAACAATAACAATAATACGATGGTGCCCCCAGGTTTTCAAACCTCTAACGTGGCCCCCTGGCACCATCTTGGGGATGGAGGCAGGAGGGAGGGGCGCGGGGGCAGACCCCTACTCGGCATGGAAGCCACATGCAGGCACAGCTCCCCCTCACCCTCCGGGGGTCTCTCCTCTCCCCCATTAAAGAACCGTGCCGTGGGCTGATGCCAGGCTGGCATCTGTGAGTGGGTGCAAGTGTTGTGTGTAGGAGACGTTTTGTAGAAAGCACGCAAGCAGCGGTGTGTGTGTGTGTGTGTGCGGGGGGGCAGAGGGGGGAGTTGGGCAAAGGATTATCTGGTGGGGGGCGGTTTTGGGGAAGGGGGAGCCGGGTGCGAGAGAGAAAGAGAGAGAGGGAGAGAGAGAGAGAGAAGGATTTTGACATCTGTCAAGGGGATACAGACCGAGAGAGGGGAGGAATTGGGGTGGGGTGGGAGGGGGAAGGGTCCCACATGGAGGGGGGATTCTGTTGAACCAGCTGCACTCTGCACATGCTGCCTCTCTCTCTGGGCTCTTTTGGGAAACGAGAAAGTTGCAAGACTCATCCATTTGTTCCCGTCGTTTGATCGACGCTACACAAGCCACCACAACATTGTCCCAAAAGAGGGGCGGGGCCCTCCCGAGACAACCCCCAACGCTATCAACAGGGTCCCTAAGTCAATAGAGGCAGTCCTGAACTTACAACGGCTCATTTAGTGTCCAGAAATTACAACGGCGATGGATCAAGCAACTTTTGACCATTTTTCACTCTTATGACCATCAAAGTCCATGGAGTGTGTGTGGGGGGGGGGGGGGGTTGATTCACTTAACAGCCACAGGATATTCACTCACGAGGAGATGGGCTGCCGTTCGTCCAAAACAGTGTCGGACGTCCTGCTTGAGCAGGAGGGTTGGACTAGATGACCTGAAAGGTCCCTTCCAACTCTAGCAATCCCAATTCACCTTGAATTTGAATGCATGATTCACTTCAGGGCTGCGGCAAGAGAGACGATACAACGGGGCAGAATAAAGAACAACAGAATGAAGGGGCCCTGTAGGTCATCTAGTCCAACCCCTGTCTCGCGTAGGGACAGAAACCTTAGGTTCAATGGTGGTTGTAAGGCGAGGACTAGCTGCACTGTTCGTGAAGTCGCGTGCTCCAAAGGTGACTCTGCCTTGACGGTGTTGCGTTGTGGGGTACTCAACAATGTTGTGTTAGCCAAGAAAAAGTAGACCACACGGAGACAATGACTCCTATTCCTTCCCGGGTTGACCATGCAAGCAGACCTCACACAGGACTAGCCGCACTCTGTCCCAATAGTTAATTTGCCCTAAACCCCTCTAATGAGCCGCCCCGAGTCTGTGGAGAGGGGCGGCATACAAATCTAAATAATAAATAAATAAAATAAAATTAGCCTCCCCCCAAAAAAACCCCAACCAATCCTTTCCCGAGTATAATTTTTGCAGTTTAAATGGATTTAAATGATAGCCATATGCATATTTTTGAGGCATATGATACATTGCATTGCAAATCCTGAAGAAATATTCAAAGATAGGGAAAAAAACAAACAAACCCTGGAATATTACTCTTATTTTTTATTTTCTTTTAAAAGAAAAATGGAGTAACTTTAAAATAAAATTATTTCCCTTTGGACATTTAAAAAAATATACAATAATAATAATAACAACAGAGTTAGAAGGGACCTTGGAGGTCTTCTAGTCCAAACCCCCTGCTTAGGCAGCAGACCCTACACCACTTCAGACAGACGGTTATCCAACATCTGCTTAAAACTTCCAGTGTTGGGGCATTCACAACTTATGGAGGCAAGCTGGATTAATTGTTCTGACTGTCAGGAAATTCCTCCTTATTTCTAAGTTGCTTCTCTCCCTGTTTAGTTTCCACCCATTGCTTCTTGTTCGACCCTCAGGTGCTTTGGAGAATAGCTTGACTCCCTCTTCTTTGTGGCACCTCCTGAGGTGTTGGAACACCTTTTGCTAAAACGTAGCCTTGAGATGCTAGATTTCTACTTGCAAGCACTACCAACTGTTGAGACCGCACATATCCAAAATCACAAGTGAAAAATTTTTTTTTGGGGGGGGGGGGGCAATGAGCCCATTTAAAATGCTGAATTCTCTAACGAAGCCCTTAACCCTCTTAGCCTAACAGGTCAAGGCAACCCTCCCATCTCTGTTTAATGCTGGCTGGAACCTGGAGCCGAACCCATTGAAATCTGGGCTTGTGGAATTTGGCGCCCCGAAATTATTTCTCGAGTTGCAAATGTGATTCCTTCGCCCCACAATCTTGATCTTTACTTTGACCCTGAGAAAGTCCGAAAACTGGCCAGGCGGGTCATCCCATTGGGATGGCAAAGGAAAGAGTGCACTCTGCATATGGTCAGAGGCACAATTATATTTTCCATGACACACAGAGAAGGCTGAGGGGCTCAGGATCGGGGAGGGGGAGTGTGGTGTGGGTGGGAGGGCAGTAAGAGGGACATGTGCTGGGGGGGGGGGCAGGAATGGCTACTCAATGTCCTCCATCTTGTCCCCCAGTATTGGTTATGGGGGGCAGAGCCTAGATTCAAGTATTGTTTTCTGTTGGATTTGTCTGGTGTCAATCCCAGCTTATCTGGAGCATGGAGAACGGATCCTGAAATGAATCTCTCTCTCTCTCTTCCTCTCTCTCCCTTCTTCTTATTTATTTATTTATTCATTAGAGTTGAAAGGGACCTTGCAGGTCATCAAGTCCAACCCCCTGCTTAAGCAGAAACCCTACATCACCCCAGCCAAATGACAGTCCAATCTCCTCTTGAAAGTGTCCAGAGTTGGGGAGTTCACAATCTCCGCTGGCAGGCCGTTCCACTGGTTGATCGCTCTGACCGTCAGGAAGTTCCTCCTTATCTCCAGGTTGAATCTCTCCCTGGTCATCTTCCATCCGTTGTTCCTCGTCCGACCCTCTGGTGCCCTGGAGAATAGAGTGATCCCCTCCTCTGTGTGACATCCCCTCGTATACCTGTGGACTGCTATCATGTCCGCTCTGGCCCTCCTTTTCTCTAGGCTATCCATGCCCAGTTCCCTCAGTCTCTCTTCGTAAGTCTTGGTTTCAAGTCCCTTAATCATCTTGGTTGCTCTTTTTTGCACCTTCTCCAGAGTTTCAATGTCTCTTTTGAAGTGTGGGTGACCAGGACTGAATACAGTACTCCAGGTGTAGTCGGACCAGGGCGTAGTAGAGTGGTATTAAGACTTCCGTGGTCTTGGAGTGTCTTCCCCTGTTGATGCAGCTTAGGATGGTGTTGGCTTTTTAAGCCGCTGCTGCACATTGTTGGCTCATGTTTAGCTGGTTATCCACCAAGACTCTGAGACCCCTTTTAACAGTCACTATTGCTAAGTGGGGGTTCCTCCCAGGCTGTATGTGTGTCTAGTTTTTTTTTTCCACCTAGGTGAAGGACTTTGCTCTTCTCTACATTGAACATCATTTGTTAGTTTGGGCCCCAAAGCGTTAATCTATCTAGGTCTTGTATTTTGTTCTTATTTTCCCCTTCCTCTCTCTCTCCTCTCTCTCTTTTCTCTTCTTCTTCTTCTCCCACCTCCTCCTCTTCTCCTCATCTCTTTCTCTCTCCCTCCTCCTCCTCCTTCTTCCTCTTCTTCTTCCTCTTCCTCCTCCTCCTCCTCTTCTCAACTCTTTCTCTCTCCCTTCTTCTTCTTTTTTCTTTTTTTCTTCTTCTTTTTTCCTCCTCCTCCTCCTCCTCTTTTTTCCTCTTCTTCTTCTTCTCCTCTCCATCACTTCCTCTCTCCCTCTTCTTCCTCCTCCTCCTCCCTCTTCTTCTCCTTCCCTCCTCCTCCTCTTCTTCTCCTTCCTCCTCCTCCTCTTCTTCTTCTCCTTCTTCCTCCTCCTCTTCTTCTTCTCCTTCTTCCTCCTCCTCTTCTTCTTCTCTCTCACTTCTTCTTCTTCCTCCTCCTCCTCCACCACTTCTTCTTCCTCCTCCTCTTCTTCTTCCTCCTCTTCTTCTTCCTTCTCTTCTTCTTGTTCTTCTTCTTCCTCCTCCTCTTCTACTTCTTCCTTTTTCCTCCTCCTCCTCCTTCTTTCTCCTCCTCTTCTTCTTCCTCTTCCTCCTCCTCTTCTTCCTCCTCTTTTTCTTGTTTTTTCTTCTTCCTCCTTCTCTTCTTCTTCCTCCTCCTCCTCTTCTTTTTCCTTCCTCCTCCTCCTCCTTCTTCCTCTTCCTCCTCTTCTTCTTCTTCCTCCTTTCTCCTTCCTTCTCTTCTTCTTGTTCTTGTTCTTCCTCCTCCACTTCTTCTTCCTTCCCTTTCTTCTTCCTCTTCCTCTCTCTTCTTCTCCTTTCCTTTTTCATCCTTCTCTCTCCTCCTCCTCCTTCTTTTCCCTCCTTCCTCTTCTTCTTCCTCTTCCTCCTTCCTCCTCTCCTCCTCTCTTCCTCCTCTTTTTTCTTGTTTTTCTTCCTTCCTCCTCCTCCTTCTTTCTTCCTCCCTTCCTTCCTCCTCCTCCTCCTCTTCTCCCATCACTTCTTCTGTCCCTCTCCCTTCTTCCTCCTCTTCTTCCTTCTCTTCTTCTTGTTCTTGTTCTTCCTCCCTCCACTTCTTCTTCCTTCCCTTTCTTCTTCCTCCTCTTCTTCTCCTTCCTTTTCATCCTTCTCCTCCTCCTCCTCCTTCTTTTCTCCTCCTCTTCGTCTTCCTCTTCCCCCTCCTCCTCTTCTTCCTCCCTCTTTTTCCTTGTTTTTCTTCTTCCTCCCTCCTCTTCTTTTTCCTTCCTCCTCCTCCCCTCTTCTCCCCATCACTTCTTCTGTCCCTCTCCTTCTTCCTCCTCTTCTTCCTTCTCTTCTTCTTGTTCTTGTTCTTCCTCCTCCACTTCTTCTTCCTTCCCTTTCTTCTTCCTCCTCCTCCTCTTCCTTCCTCCTCCTCCTCTTCCTTCCCTCTTCCTCTTCCTCCTCTTCTTCCTCCTGCTCCTCCTCCTCTTCTTCTCCCCATCTCTTCCTCTCCCTCTTCTCCCTCACTCTCTACCTCCGCCCTCCTCTCTTTCTCTCCCTCCCCTCTTTTCTTCTCCTTCTCTTCCCTCCCTCTTTCCTCCCCCCCCCCCTCCCTCTCTGGGGATGGAACCCATTTTTGGCCCAGGCCTTGTGCAGGCGCAACCCCACTTT